>NC_085857.1:2750626-2758126 GCF_034702125.1 Engraulis encrasicolus | reverse complement strand
GTGTTATTTATAGAAACACTGATTACATAACCACTAAATTTCTTTTTCATATGTATATCCCTGTCTGTAGTGCTTTTTTCCCCAACGTTCTTTTAGAATTTCCTCAGCAACACAGCCATCACTCATTTTGGCATGTATGTAATTACAACCTGTGTGAAAAAGAGACGTTGACATAAAGCGAGGGAATGCAAACACTGTCATCTAGTATTAGTCACCTCTCTGGCCCATTACATTTACAAAATGACAGGATTGTATTATCTGTCACTTCCCTTTACCTGTCATATTTGGAGAGAGAGAGAGAGCGAGAGAGAGAGAGAGAGAGAGAGAGAGAGAGAGAGAGAGAGAGAGAGAGAGAGAGAGCGAGAGAGAGAGAGAGAGAGAGAGAGAGAGAGAGAGAGAGAGAGAGAGAGAGAGAGACGGGCGCTATTTTTGCCTGGTGTGCATTGTGTGCTGATTCAATTTAGATTGCCAAACATGTCTGATTAAATGTTTCATAACATGGAGTGTTGAAAACACAGAGACAGAGACACTGTATACATGTCAACCTGAGAGAAAATATGACTACTGACTTGGCCTTCACTCACTTGAGTTGACATGTTGGAAATTATATATTTGCCCCAACATGCTGCCTTTTATATCAGTCAGAGTCACACAATCTTACAATAAAATGCTTGTTCACTACCCTCGACCGGAGTCCATTTCGAGGCAAACCATTCACTTATGATGTTGTGCAGAAATGTCTCCTGGGGGAATTCTCAACATCCATAATTCAATGTGACTAGATGGAGTCAAGTAGAAAAATGTACCAAATGTAGCCTACAAACTAGACGTGTTGGATTTATCAAATTAGAAATGAGTACATATGTCCCCCAAAACAATATTTTTTCTCAGTTTTAACACTTAATATGTTGTCTTTTCACTATTCTCCATCTAATGAATAGATTGAATGTTTTGAAAATGATAGCATTTTGATTTTATTCACTGTTTACCAAACGTCCCAACTTCATCGGAGTTGGGGTTTGTAGATAGCTTATTATTATTTTCTTATTTTTCATAAGCACTGCAGATTAAAATTTCAAGGCTTACATTTTCATTATAATTATATCCCCGGGTCCTTAATTTTGCAAGCAAGTTCAGTTCAGTCAAAGCATATACAGTGGGGATGGCGCCCAGGCAGCATAATTAGAATCTGCTACTGTACCAAAACATTGGGCTTTGGGTGAAGGGGGAAGTGACTCACAGGTCATCATCCTTAAAAAGGGTGTACAGCAAAGGAAACCAGGGAGCCGTGGATACAGCCCTGAGGTACTCCAGCCAGGCTGATGCTAATGAGGATGAGAAAACTTATTGGAAAGTGTTGCTAGCTCCACTGTCCAGGGAGAATTATTGCCGGCAGGAAATGCTGAACAAAGCTACTACTGTGTAGTGTAGTTGAGTTCATATAATGATGATGCTGGATGGGTAGTGTTCTTAAAGTGCTCCTGCAAATTCTGTATCGCACATTGTTTAAAGTGCACACATGGGCCCTTTGGAAACTTTGTATCTTCATTGAAACACAATTATGGTATATAGGCCTACTGTAATTTGCATCTGAATGCAAAGTATTTAATCAAAGGATTTTCTTTGAAGATAAAGAAATGAGATGAAGAAATGGATATGTTTCTCTTTAAAAACATATACAAGAAAGACGATATGAAAAGATGGTCACGTGCAGTATGTCCACATTATACCCTTATAGTCCTCATGATCAAAAGATGAACTGTAATAGGGAACATATTGTACTTGCAAAATTACACTCTGAGACAAAAAAATATTTGAAAATAAAAAAAATAGTACGAAAGCGTGTTCAGCAACTAAAGAAAAGTGACACTTTAACCCTGAGAGAAAATAGATTTTGAAAAAAAAAAAAAGTGACTAAAAAAAGTAACTAAATAAAACAGACACTTGCACCCTGCTGCACTTGCCTTGTCAGCGAAACATGTAAGTGATCAGACTACACATTCAAATGAAGTTGTCAGGAGCTGTTACAGTAATGTCTCCTAAGGGGAGGGTGATGATGCATGCCACCACACTAGCCTGCCAGTTTAGCTTGGTGTCAAATCCCTGAATTGAGCATCACTTGACCAAGGGCACATGCAGTAGTGCAGCAGGCGGAAGAGACACTAGCTGCAGCCATAAGGGTCACGTTACATTTTAACTATACTGTCTACATTCAGTGCATTATGTAAATGTTATTGTAATACAAGGGAAAACCAAGCTGTTTTCCTGAATGCTAATTCTAATTATGGGATCATTTATCATTTATATTGCCATTGATACAAAGTAGTAGGGGTGTAACGGTACACAAAAATCACGGTTCGGTTCGTACTTCGGTTTTAGGGTCACGGTTCGGTACATTTTCGGTACAGTATATGGGAACAAAATAGAAAACCATTTTCTTCCTCAGCACGTTGTTAATTTCGCCGAAATATTATCAAAATACAAACGAAAAAAAGGAAATACATTCAACCAGCTACTTTGGGTAGGAGACCAAGCCTCTACAGCTGTGTTTTGTTGCATTCTCAGGGTTCAGCACGAGCCTCTGCATGTAGTAGCAGCATAATGTAAAAACATGAACAGAGTAGCCTTTTACTCAACCTTTTGGTATTCGGTACAGCACTGTCCAATTCTGTGTATGCTTGTTTGGATTTTGTTCTGGATTTGCTTACAGACTTTCTTCTTTCTAAACCATGTCCTAAACCATGTCCTTGGAAAGTAGTCTTTTTTACCGATGTTGGAAGAAACAGGGGTGTGTGTGTGTGTGTGTGCGTGTGTGTGTGTGTGTGTGTGTGTGTGTGTGTGCGTGCGTGCGTGCGTGCGTGCGTGCGTGCGTGCGTGCGTGCGTGCGTGTGTGTGTGATATCTTGCACATCATTGTTCTAATGAGCTCACAACATGTATTGTCCTTCATTTGTCTTTGGAAACAACACACACGAACGCGCACTCAGTTTGGAACACATTTTGCAGCCATTTCAACAAAAGAACAGCTTCCCCTGCTGCCTGTAATGCAAACTAGTCTACTTCAATAAATGTAACATGAGGAGTCAGGTATTGAGGGAGAACACTTGTCTACATTATTATCCAGAATAGATGTATGCAGCCATCTTTACACGGTAGAACACTCCTAGGTGGATATTAAATGTTCTGTCTACATTTTCTTAGGCACCATATGTAGGAAGATAGTGTTGTCCTGTAATGTAAAACTCTAGTTCAATAAATGTAACAAAAGACAAAGAGTCAGGTATTGAGGGAGAACACTTGTCTACATTATTATCCAGAATAGATGTATGCGGCCACACAACATAAGACTCCTAGTAGGTGGGTAGTAAATGTTCTGTCTACATTTTCATTGGCACCTTAAGAAGGCAGATAGTGTTTATTTTGTGTAAAGTACCTCAACATTTATTGATATAACACATTGTTTTCCTATTCTGGTGAAACATAATAATTGCAGTTGAAGCTTGAGGGCTTTTTTAGTAAATGGCCTGAAGATGGTACATGACATTTATAGACTACTTCTCTGATACCTGGTGCTGTTTCTGTGCACTATGCAGGGTTGTACAGACACAATATATAACTCTTTTTTTGTGTAACATAAAGGGAGTTTGCTGTTGCCACAACCTACCGCCACAGTCCCTCTAAAAAATGTCGAAATGTCTTTTACTTGTACTTGTGCTTAATTATTTATGCCAGGGGCAAGCAAGCCCTGCTGAACAAACTACATCCATCCTGGAATGTAAAAAAATAAAAATAAATAACTGGAGGGGAAAAAACCCAACAACCAGTGTTTATTTTTTTTGCTGTTGCTGTTCTCGGTTGTAACTCTCTTGTTGTAAATTGAGTGTAAAATCCAGAAGCCAACATCATTGTTCAGTCAGTGGAGCGATGTGCTTTTGTCAGCAAACTCGTGTTAACCCTCTGAGGTCTAAGGCTTTTCAGAGGCTTTTAGGCTGCTTGCACCACCCTGACATTTTCAAGTATTTTCATTTCATGTATATATATTTGGAACCTGGAAGGTCTGAGGTTTCTAATGGTGTGACGTATATGTTTCAATGACAAAAACTCACAGAGTTACAGATTTGTTTTTGGAGACCAATTGCCCTCTGAAGGGCACTCGGACCTCAGAGGGTTAAAAGCCCGGAACAAAACAAACGAGACCAGAGTGGAGCTCTCTTAGCCTACTCTTTAACACAGACCCCTAGACAGTTAAAAAACAACTGAAACAACTGGGCAACAATATAGAGATTTGGTGGATTATACTGACAAAAGACAAGACTCCTTTCCGGGGTATTGAAATGTTTCAATTCATATTATCATTGATACTCTCTTTTTCTTCTCTCCACCCGAAACCAAATCTCACCATCCTGTTGCTGTAACCTCTGAGAGACCCTCTGTAATCTCTCATACGGAATATGATTCATGATCAAAGCTTCCCAGACCAAGAGCAGACAGGAGGTGCTAATTCAAGGCAATGGCTTGTCCTTCTGAACTGTAGCCACTACAAACACCACTGTTGTTGTTTGGCAATGACCTGTTTTCTTATCTATACTGAGATTTATCATGATAATGACTTATTTCTGTAGTATATTTTCCTGTTTGTCCTCTCATGCATGGGCGCTCACACCAGAGCTGGATTTTGGCACAAAAAAATCAGGCCATGCATTGCATCCAAGACCAGTCCACCGTGCATTGCATCCAAGACCAGTCCACTGTGCATCGAGAGACACAATTAAGACTGTAACAACATATTTAGTTGTCTAATGTGAGTAAATTTGACCACAACAGCCAAGATAAATATTTAAATTTGAAGCATTACATAAAGAGGAAGGCTGGCTGGAACGATGGCTCACAATGGGGTGTTGTGGAATACTGAAGGGCTTCCCTTTATCAATAACAGGTAGGGCAGCCATGGCTCAGTGGTTAGAGCACTGTGTTGGCAACCCAAGGGTTCCCGGTTCAATGCCCGACCGGACCACGGCTGAAGTGCCCTTGAGCAAGGCACCTAACCCCCACACTGCTCCCCGGGCGCCGCTCAGCAGGTAGCCCACTGCTACGGACTAGTGTGTGTACTTCAATGCGATTCACTAGTCCAAATGGGATAAAGTGCAGAGAAAGAATATCCCCAAAATTGTCTCCAAAAAAATCCAAATAATACCCTCTGACAAAATGCAATGAGGCACATTCACACACTGTATGGAAAATGTAAGAATAGCTTAACAGTCATTTGCACGTACAAAGTGCTGTAGACGTCCAACATGAAATTGTCCTTCAGTGCTAACGGATACTTTTGCTTACTGTAACTGTGAAAAACATGATTTTAATTTTTTTGAAAAGTGAATGCATGAAAGCCAAGCCAAAAAAATAATTAAAAAAAACTTGTTTTTGCATTTACAGTAAGCAAAAGTATCCGTTACACTGAAGGACAATTTCATGTTGGACGTCTTTGACCCTGTAGGGCTCTTTACTTTCACCTATTTTGTTTCCCTGCAAGCGTCTTCACAACAACAAAGCTGAGTAAGGATAGTTCCATTTAACATGACTTGTGAAACCCCTTGGTCCTCCCCTTTCTCGATATTTTGTTTACAAAGTACAGCAAGCATTTTCTTCCAGAGTGTTTATATTACCCCTGTGGGTGTTACCTTAATGTGGTGTCTGCCAGCAAATTACTGCCAGGAAGCACTTTCTTCCACTTAAAGGGGAGTTATGAAATGCAGAGGAGGAAATGAAGGAACAATAAAAAGATTAAAATAAAAATGATGACAGTAGAAGGAGATGGTGAAGAAGAAGAAGAAGAAGAAGAAGAAGAAGAAGAAGAAGAAGAAGAAGAAGAAGAAGAAGAAGAAGAAGAAGAAGAAGAAGCAGAAGCAGAAGAAGAAGAAGAAGAAGAAAAGAAAAAAAATAAAGCCCACCTGGGAAACTCCAACTCCCATTGTCATTGTGACACAGCTTTGCACAGCAAACAAGTGCACACTGTACACAACAAAATTGCATTTATGCCTCACCCGTGCAAGGGGGCAGCCCCCAATGGTGCCCGAAAGGGAGCAGTGCGGCAGAGCGGTACCATGGTCAGGGTACCTCAGTCATGGAGGAGGATGGGGGAGAGCACTGGTTAATTACTCCCCCACCAACCTAGCGGGTCAGGAGTCGAACCGGCAACCTTTGGGCTACAAGTCTGACGCCCTCACCGCTTACTCATAACTGCCTAAAGAAGAAGAAGAGAAATAGAGAGATAGAGAAAAAGAGAGGGAGAGAATGAAGAGCTCAATATACATTAAACCCCCTGTGTGTTCTCAGGAGAGTAAACTGTCTCAGCTGATAATGTGTCATTAGTTTTAGACGAGGATGATTGATGGGCTGGTGGTGTGGAATGGTGGCATCAGCAATGAAACATTTACCCCAGCGGCAAACGTGTCTGCATTAATAAAACATTAGCACTGAATAAATAGGCTTGCTGCTGAATAACAGAAGACACTACTGTAATGCCTAATGAGTGCTGCTCTTCTCCTGGCTACGAGTGTGTTATGCATTCACATTAGAGCGCATTGCCACTTTTGAAGAATGATGGGAGAAAATCGCAACTGGTTTGTGGCGATATGGTAACTGCAGTTTCTTGTGTATGCAATGAGATTGTGTATGTGTGCCATTTGTTTTGCTTGTGCTAACGCACAGGACATTGTTTCATCCGTTTACGTCAGACTGAATCTCCACTCTCCTATTCCACAACTTCCCACCAGTCTCCCTGCATGGATGTGATGCATTGCTCTCATTTAGAACAATCCTACGTGATTGGACGACTAAAAACGAACCAATCTAACACTCTCTCTCAGTGCCGCTGGAATTTCCCATTTTTTTCTATCTTTCGCAATTGGCTTTGTATAGTCATAATGAGTTGTGGTAGGATTTGAGCTAGCTACCTGATTCCCGTCTGTTCATGTACTTCACTACATGTCTTGCTTCGAAACAAGTTGTGTTGTAGCGTGAATGGGTGTATACTCTGGCATGTTAAGTGCATTTTGAAAAGGGAAGTCGAGGTGACAGCTGGCCATTTGGCAAAGCATATGGTCAAACAGCCTCCTCTCATCCCCTCCCTGGTCACTCCACTCATCCTCTCTTCACCTCCTCTTGTCCCCTCCCTGGTCCCTCCTCTCATCTCTCTTCACCTCCTCCACTCTTCTGTCTTGATGCCTGGCCATCTCTGTTCCCCTTCATGTGTTGTCCCTACTTGCCCCCCCGCATATGTGCTCAGTCCTCCTCTCTTCCCCTCATCCCCTCCTCTCATGTGCTGTCCCTACTCACTCTTCACCTCCTCTCCTCCGCTCTTCACCTCCTCTCCTCCGCTCTTCACCTCCTCCTCTCTCCATCTCCTCTGTCCACTATAACCCTCCACTTTCTCTGCTCTCTGGCAGCTGGGTCATTCAAATGGCTGGCTGATGGCTGACACATGGAGAAACACTGAGTGGCT
>NC_085857.1:2720626-2748126 GCF_034702125.1 Engraulis encrasicolus | reverse complement strand
CTGTCCGTGCTGTTGTGAAAATGATTTTCTATAGTCACGTGTGGACAATACATTATCCCTCATGTGCAGAGTAGTCCATGCAGACTAAGGCCGTCTCCACACTAGAGCGTGGGGGAACAGCAGTGAGACGATTGAGGTCTTTCTTCAGCTGGTGTGTTCTACTCTGTCTTTCACGCCAACTGCACGGGCGTGCGTGGCTAGGCCAGTTCAACCCCCCCCCCCCCCCCCCCCACAGCCAAAGCTAGCGTGCTACTTTACCATTCATTTGAATGGGACACAATGCTGGTTACTCTCTTCCAAAATCCGCTCCAGTTCTATTCAGAAAGACCTGTCATCTTGCTGCCGTTCCGCCACGCTCTTGTCTGAATCTTGCCTTACAAGGCACAGGTGTCTACTCCTGGGATTATGCAACACTGGATGATTACTTTTAGCTCTGGATGACTTGAACACGGTGAGACTAGTTGCCATGGCTGGTTATCCATCTCTCTTCACTGTCTGTCTATTGCTGTGTTGTTCTGTTGTTCTGTTATTCTCTCTCTCTCTCTCTCTCTCTCTCTCTCTCTCTCTCTCTCTCTCTCTCTCTCTCTCTCTCTCTCTCTCTCTCTCTCTGTCTGCATCTGTTTCTGTATCTGCTGTATCTATGTTCCTCTCCTTCTTTGCCCCTCTCACTTTCTCTCTCTCTTTTCTCTGTATCTCTTTGAAAGTGGGCTATACATTAAAACAAGCCAGCCAGCCAAATGCTGGTGAAATTTTAGTTTGGTCGGTTGACCCATTAATAAGTGTATGTTTGGCTGCCTGGTAAAATTAACAGCTACTAGCCATTTGGCTGATGAAAAAAGATAAGTTAGAGCCCGCTCTCTCTCTTTCTGTCTCACTGCCTCTCTACCTCTTCCTCTCCCTCTCTCTCTCTCTTATCGACTCTCTGTTGCCCTTGCCCTCTCTTCTTTTGCCGCCTCTCTCTAAAATGCATCTTGGACTTAAAATAGTTATCATATGGAACTATCCGTGTTACACATTTATTTCCCTGCTTTTTCCCCACACCAAACACATTTGTCTTGATTTAATTCCTGACCAACATAATTGAAGTCATTCATGGACAAGTAATACACGCTAAAATTGAGGTTTTGATTTCTTAATTTTACCATGGGAAAAAGCATGAATACATACATAAACAAAATTAATAAATAATTGCAGAGAACATCTAAAAGTGGGAGTAATGTTTTCCCTTCTGTATCTCTCACGGCTGAGCAGCTGCTGCTAATTAACTTTCTGTATCGGCCTCCATTTTGCGATTACCATTTGTTCTGTCTTTAGCACAGAGGGGAAATGGGAACATGAAAAGTGCTGAGTCTGTTGCTGAACCTCAGGTACCGATGATATGTCATTGCTCAACACGTTCCCAACAAATAGTCCAATTAGTGCGATCTGTGTTATTTCTCATCGTCACAGGGAAGCAGTTTACCTCTCTCCACACCTGGTTGCCCCTCAATGATTTTCAATATAACACAGAAATCAACATACAATGAATCAGACATCCCTCTCATCCTCTTTTCCTTTCATTGAACACAATTCAATAGAGATACATTGTTCAGGTAATAACTGAATTGTCTCAAGACACATTTCAGAAACATTTTCCTTCAAAATGTGGATACAATAAATAGACAGTGACAATGAAGAAGGCTCTGTGCAGCCGAAACGTCTGTCAAGTCAGTCCCTGCAATGTTAAAATAAAAAGAAAACAACAAGAAAGAAGAAAAATTGAGTGCAATCCATTTCCAACTACTAGATACAATAAATAGAGAAAGAAGTTTGGGTAACACTTTATAATAATGTCTGCGAAGTTTGTTTTTATGGCAGCGTATCTACCTGTCTGTAGTCAGGTAGCTGTGCCCTGATAACCTAATTGTGTGTGTGTGTGTGTGTGTGTGTGCGCGTGCGTGCATGCATGCATGTGCGCATACGTGTGTGTGTGTACACGTGAACAGGTGCGTGTCTGCATGCGTGGGTTTGTGGGTGCATGCGTTTATGTGTGCATGTGTGTTTGAGCCGGGTGACCAGACATCCCCAATTTCTGGGGCCTCTCCCTAATATCAGTTACACAAAAAAAAAATCTACCGTCATCTTAAACGACAACACAGCAACACTGATATCCTTCCTAAGGGTATAAAAATATCCCAGATTTTCATCTCTCAGTTTTTGTCACATACAATGTGAAAATATGTGGGTGGAAATGAGAATAACTACTGCCACATGTCACCTTTATCCACCAACCATCTTGAGCCCGGCATTCAACCTGAGGCTGCGTCTCTAGTCTATTCCATAGTGATTTGCTCTGGATAAAAGTGTCAGGTAAATGGCATGTAATGCAATGCAGTGCTTGGGGCCACACACAAATAGCACAGAGAGAGAGTTCAGGCGCAGTGTGACTGATGCACTGATTTGCCAGGGCTTTTCTCTACTTTGCCTACTTTCTTCTTCTCCACTGCTGCTTCAAAAAAGGTACAATATGTGTGGCACAAAAGCAGCACAGAAGGTAGTCCTTTCTTTTGACCTTGAACGTGGTTTATTAGTCTACCAGACATGCACTATGAATTACACCAACCAGCCATGAATGAAATTAGAGCATCACATCATCAAATACAGGGATGACATTTTAAAATAATTTGATATGTCAAAACACCATCCAGTGTTTTAGACCGTGATCTATCTATTGTCAATTATTGGGCCCTACTGTTTACTGTATAGAGTTTGTGAGCTCTGGAAGCATGTAGGGCAGGGCTATTCAAATGGTGGCCCTGGGGCCAGATGCAGCCCTTGGACGGCAAGGTTCTCGCCCCCCACAAGCCCCTTGAAATACGGAAACGTTTTTCGGAATTTAGATATAAAAGTACGGGTTCCATATCGACCTGAAATGGGACGATAAAAAGCAGGAAATTACATCTAAGAAATGCACAACTTTAAGTATAGTCCGGCCCCTTTACCGGGAGGAATTTGATCAACTGGCCCTCGTTGACATTTAATTGAATACCCCTGATGTAGGGTATCTTGTTAGCATTTCATGCCATAGCGGTTTCCAAGCTCTGAATCTCCGTGGAAGAATGAATGCGGTTTTGATTTCATGTCGACCTTAAGATAAGTGCAATCAAACCGCAGGAGCCGTGGACTGTGTGCCTGTCCTCCAGGGCATTCACATACTGCTGAGGCTTGTACAGTACACACAGAGAGAGTAGAGAGATAGAGCTTCCGTTGGCCCATTGTTTCCGGGTTCTATTATTGCAAGGGGGGCGGTGGGGATCCCCCTTTAGGCAGACCTAATGGTGTATTCCAGTCCAAAATCATCCTAGTTGGAGATCACACTTATCCTACCTGGACATTTCAGCTGCCGTTCCTGACAGTTGAAGTGGAAGTTCTACATCCATGGCAACCGCCGCGGTTGAGCTGACTTTAGCGAGGTGTTTTGATACGAGCCAAAAAAAAATTGCCATGATAGTTACTCTGTCATAATGTTAAATTCATGTTGACACAATGTCATGCAATAACACAAAGATTGTGCTGAGTAAAATGGCTGTGTTTGGAAGAGCTGCATGAAAGAGAAATGGAGTTTCACTATTTATTGACATTTTAATGGGGGCCGCCATTATTATCCGACTTTGATTTGTTGAGGTGGGAGTAGTGCGAGTCACCCCGACCTCGCTAGTTGGTGCTCCCACTTCGACTGGTGTTCCAGAGCGTTATTCGTAGTAGGAGGTTGGATAAGTGTGATCTCCTACCAGGATGACTTGGGACTGGAATGCACCATAAGGACTGTTCTATTCATTGTAGGAGCATTATGACACGCCCCTTTAGGCAAACCGGAACCTGGTCACGTTAGGTGCCCATAGAAACCTATTATGTTGGCATATCTCTATACTTAAGGAATCTCTGGTACACAGAGCCATCTAACTACTTCCTGCTGCCTGAAGCTCAACAGGATCCATGTACTCAGCCACCGGATTGACTCATTTCAACTTTCCCTGATAAGCTGTTATCAGGGGTGAGTTTCTCAAAAGAGAAGTTATTAGCCTGTTAGCAACTTCGGTAGTTGCCAATGGGAAAATGCATTGAAAACAACAAAGTAGCTAATGTAGTAAGCTACTTTGGTTTTGAGAAATTCACCCCAGGTCTGTGTTATCTATGCATGTAATGTGCCTCCAAGGGGTTAGTTCCTAGTACTGTGCCCTGCTGAGTTACGCAGGATCTTGGACAGATAGTATTTGGAGCTGATGCGATAAATCATATACCTCTCTCTCTCTCTCTCTCTCTCTCTCTATCTCTCTCTCTCTCTCTCTCTCTCTCTCTCTCTCTCTCTCTCTCTCTCTCTCTCTCTCTCTCTCTCTCTCTCTCTCTCTCTCTCTCTCTCTCTCTGTCTCTCTCTCTCTCTCTTCTCTCACACACACAATCTCTCTCTCCCTCTCCCCCCCCCCTCTCCTCTCTCTCTCTCTCTCTCTCTCTCTCTCTCTCTCTCTCTCTCTCTCTCTCTCTCTCTCTCTCTCTCTCTCTCTCTCTTCTCACACACACACACAATCTCTCTCTCTCTCTCTCTCTCTCTCTCTCTCTCTCTCTCTCTCTCTCTCTCTCTCTCTCTCTCTCTCTCTCTCTCTCTTCTCTCACACACACAATCTCTCTCTCCCCCCCCCCTCTCTCTCTCTCTCTCTCTCTCTCTCTCTCTCTCTCTCTCTCTCTCTCTGCCCTTAGCTATGAAGGAATGTGTCCTCCACCACTCCTCTCTCTCTCCCTCACGCTGCTCTCCTTTCTAAAGCCTTGGTTATCTCCAGCCCCGTGCCAATTGTGATGACATTTAAATGTTAAATGGATCAATATCCCATTCAATGCTACTGACTCGTAGTGCCCTTATAAAGCACTATATGCTCCTGTGTAATATAATTGAGGGTTGCAGGGAGCTGTTGGAGCTATTTTGACAGCAGGGGTGCCCAATGGGAGTAGGAGTTTCCCTGTTGGGCTTTCGCTTTCACTTCACTCACGAAGGCAGACCTATGGAGCAGAAATAAAGAAGTCCCTCATGAAAGGCAAGAAAATAAAAAAATAGATACAAATATTCGTGATCATTTTGGAGTGGATAAATGCCACAGCTGGAGAGCTGAAAATACTCTAATGGATTTCGGAGTGCCTGAGAAAATGGTGACAGACTGGGAAAATGTCATTTATTAAGTTAAATTAATTCATAAGTGCTGTGTTAGAAATGCTTCCTGACCTCCTGATTTCTTTTGAAAAGGCTGTTCTCTTTCCGCCGATGCATATGCACACATACTGTGCTCACATTTGCATTATCATTTCCCCAATCTACTATGCCTAGCTTGTTCATTTGCTCTGACTTTCTCTATGATTCCCCAGTATCTCTTTAGCTCTATCTCTCTTTCTCTGACAAGGAGAGAGAGAGACAGAGAGAGAGAGCTAAAGAGATACTACTATAGAGAGAGAGAGAGAGAGAGAGAGAGAGAGAGAGAGAGAGAGAGAGAGAGAGAGAGAGAGAGAGAGAGAGAGAGAGAGAGAGAGAGAGAGAGAGAGAGAGAGAGAGAGAGAGAAAGGCGGTGAAGAATAGGGAACAAACTGGCACTCTTCTCATTAACATGGTCAATTGAATTGCTAAGCCCCGAGTGTGATGGTCAAATTTGGGTGCAGCGGGCTATGCCGCCCAATCCCCTTTGATCTCTCATTTTGGCTGCCAGCCAACGATGGCCTTTATCATACTAATTGGTTTATACCAATTCACCCCCACTGGGGCAGCGAAGTGAAACTGAATATTTGAAGAAAAAGAAAAGGAAGAAGAAGGAGAAGAAAATGTATTTTTAAATTACTTTGCATATGTCTATTACTTTTTTACATACGTACACATACATACTGTACATGCACACACCCCAGCATACGAACACAGAGGTTTGCACAGA
This sequence comes from Engraulis encrasicolus, assembly GCF_034702125.1. Taxonomy (NCBI): domain Eukaryota; kingdom Metazoa; phylum Chordata; class Actinopteri; order Clupeiformes; family Engraulidae; genus Engraulis; species Engraulis encrasicolus. The sequence continues at coordinate 2,742,181 of NC_085857.1, read as the reverse complement.
CACACTTGAATACACACACACACACACACACACACACACACACACACACACACACACACACACACACACACACACACACACACACACACACACACACACACACACACACACACACACACACACACACACACACACACACACACATACAGTACATCAGGGGTGGGGAACCTATGTCTCGAGGGCCGTTTGCGGCCCTTGAGGCCGTTTTATCCGGCCCCCGACATAATTTCAATGTTATGCTGCTTCACATGAAATATACCATATTTTGTATATGAATCTTAGAAATTACATTTGCAATACAATTAAGTTATATTCAGGGGACCAAGAGAAGGTGGGGTCTGCCTTCAATACAGGCCTAAAGTGCAGGGGGAAATCCTGATTTGTGTTCATCGTGCGGCCCTCTGAACACTTTGATGGCCCTTGGAGGAATTTGAAGTGGCCCCTCGAATGAAAAAGGTTCCCCACCCCTGCAATACATGCATGCATGCTAACACACTAAAACATGCTTGTACTGACTTTGTCAAAACAGTACAGTTAACTAGAGAGTTATATTTTCTTCTTATGTGGAACACATGCAATTACTATAAGGAAATAGCTAATGTACAAAACAAGGGCTATGTCCATGTATATCATATCAAAGGGGAACCATGCAGTTGCAAAAAAGAAAATAACACTCTCACACACACAGAATAGGGCAAATGAAATAAATAAAATAAGTCTGCACAAGAATGATGAGTAATGTTAGCAATAATCAATTTTGAAATGGTACACACAGTCTAAAACAGCTGGTGTTTAAAAGGTTTGAAAGTGGAAAGTGTTCATGGAAAGTGGAAACTCTTGTGTTGATTCATTCTATGATGGGAGAGGCCCATGTGAGAAATGGAAGTGATTCAGGGCCTCAGATTGTAATTATCTCAGTAAGAGCTGCTGCCTTTATCGAAAACCGTTCTTTCAATTCCAATGGACTAGTACTTGGCTGATTTTATTTTCGAGTACCCTCATGTTGCTGTGAGTCCTGTTTTGCTGTGCTATCATGGCAGTCATGGGTACGCTGTTAGGGCGTCAGACTTGTAGTCCAAAGGTTGCCGGTTCGACTCCCATCCCGCCAGGTTGGTGGGGGGAGAAATTAACCAGTGCTCTCCCCCATCCTCCTCCATGACTGAGGTACCCTGAGCATGGTACCATCCCGCCGCACTGCTCCCTTGGGGCGCCATTGGGGGCTGCCCCCTTGCACGGGTGAGCAATTTTGTGCTTGTGCTTGTGCTTGTGCGTGTGTGCGTGGTGTGTGTGCGCGCGTGCGTGCGTGTGTGTGTTCGGCCTTCTTTTCTCAGGGTGGATGTCACGGTCTGGCTGGTGTGCAGTTGCATCACAGCTAGAATATCATGCTGTATTAACTTCACAATGGTACTGTACATGCACTGACACCCACCCACACACATAGATAGAGACACATGTTTGTGGCCTTACACACACACACACACACACACACACACACACACACACACACACACACACACACACACACACACACACAGACACACACACACACACACACACACACACACACACACACACACACACACACACACACACACACACACACACACACACACACACACACACACACACACACATTATGCTCCAAGGAAAATAGCTGGAAATGAGGCATCTCTCTCTCTCTCTCTCTCTCCCTCCCTCTCTCTCTCTCTCTCTCTCTCTCTCTCCCTCCTCTCTCTCTCTCTCTCTCTCTCTCTCTCTCTCTCTCTCTCTCTCTCTCTCTCTCTCTCAAAAAGTCATTAGTGGCGTAATTAACACGGGAACACTAAATCAAGTCTTCAAAATTGAGTTTGTCACTCTCCAATGAGACTCCTTTATGCAGACCACATTTAGTTAGGTGTTATGGTTGTGTTCATATCGGCAGCCACCCCATTTGATAATTAAATTGCATTTCAGATAATACGAGTCAAGCGTAATTGACATTCTGCCTTTAATTGGGGGTCAATTGGGGTGTTTTGGGAGAGAGCTGGTGTATGAGGGAGAAGAAGGGGGAGTGGGGGGGAAAGGAGGATGAAACGGCACAGAAAGAAGGGAAAGAGGAGAAATTGAGTTTGTTAACGGAGTGGTTGATGATTGGAATGATGAAATATAGACCTAGAAAACAAATAACAAAAGGGTGATCAGGAGAAGAGTTAAGCTAAGGCAATCCAGATCAAACAAGTCAAGCGTAATTGACATTCTGCCTTTACTTTGGGGTCAATTGGGGTGTTTTGGGAGGGAGCTGGTAGGTGGGGGAGAAGAAGGGGGAGTCGGGGTAAAAAGAGAGGAGAATGGGGTGATGAAGGAACAGCACCGAAAGAAGGAAAAGAGGAGAAATGAAGTCTTGAGTGGTTCATGATGGAAGGATGAAATGTAGAAAACAAATAACAAAAGGGTGATCAGGGGAAGAGAGAAAAGTCTCTGGGGTAAGCAAAGGCACACACACACACACGCACACACACACATGCACGCACGCACGCACACACTCACGCACACACTCACACACACACACACACACACACACACACACACACACACACACACACACACACACACACACACACACACACACACACACACACACACACACACACACACACACACACACAGACAGACACAATCATTAATAGCTAATTACACACCTAAATGGTGTTTCATTGCTTCATTGCGGTAATTTGGTCAAATTAGATTTCAGGCTTGAGAGGCGATATGGAGGGCAGCTATAGGGTCTCCTACTGTGTCAACCACTTCTGCTATGCTTCTACTCTTTTTTCTGTCTGTGCATGTGCGTGTGTGCATGTGTGTGTGTCTGTGAGTGCAGGGACATCCTTTGGAATTCAAGCAGGTTAGGGGACTTTCTCGTCTGCTTCATTGGGTTTCAATTTCTAATGACATAAATGTGCTCTTAAGCTCTCTTTTCCCCCTCTCACTCCCTTTCTCCATTGTTATTTGTTGATCCCCTGCCTTCCAAATCTATCCATATCTCGCCACTTGTGGCAAAGGGACCTTCAGTATGCAGTGCTGATGTCACAGCCCCCGTGGGGGATGTCACTCAACTGAAGCGTGACAGGACAAGCTGCATGTCCTGCATACAGTACTGTGGGGTTCTTCTTTACTAATGTCAGACAAGCACTTTTGGTCCGGTGAGGTTCTGCAGATTTCTTTATTCATTACTGCTCCATAGAAATATGGAACAGGGCAACATCCTAGTGATACACCATTCTTGCTGATCTACCTAGGTAGGATGCACATTTGGCTGTGTCATCCCAGAGCATTTATACTGTGAGCCCACCCAGCCCCATGGCCCTTTACAGATGCTAATTAGCTCAAATCACACCTCAACCCACAGACAGCCTTTAACACAACTGGAACTCTGTAGATACCACTTATGCAGTCGAAGTTATCGAATATTTATGTCTCAAAACACTTAATTAGCACCAAAACGCATAATTTCATGTCTGTATAATGACTTTTTAGGGCCCCATGTTGATATTTTGCCTAGGGACCCAAAATGACTAGATCCGCCCCTGTTCAGTATGCAGTGCTGATGTCACCGCCCCCGTGGGGGATGTCACTCAACTGAAGCGTGACAGGCCAAGCTGCATGTCCTACGTACAGTACTGTCAGAGACACAGACTCAGACACACAGATTGTTGAGTCATCTGATTACTCAGTGTTATTTATAGCTGCAAACATGGGGGCCGCTAGGGGCGGGGGAAGTGGTACAGATTCTAAGGGCCCAAGCACTGATAGGGGCCCTTAAGGGGGCCCAAGCACTCAGAGGGGCCCTTAAGGGGGCCCAAAATTCGAATCTTTCATGGGCCCCAGCATTTCTGGCAGCGCCCCTGGCTGCAAAAACTGAAACACTGACAAAAATGGATTGTGATTTCATTTGTTATTTGTCAGTATACACAAACAATGAGACCACCACAAGGAAATAACACAGATTGGAATTATATCTATTGTATCCATATAGCAAGGTAGAAACAAACATATTGTGATATATGATGATTCCTAACCATGCTAGTTGGAAATCAAAACAAAAAGACTTTGAGATGATACAACAATTTTTTCAGAGCAGTTTGGAGTGGATATAGAATAATTAGTTCTACGTACGAGTGACCTGTGATGGCGTGAGTATGCATTTAGTCTGCAGAAGCAGTGTTAGAGGATGATGTAGAGGCCATTATCATCATCATCATCATCATTATCATCATCATCATCATCATCATCGTCGTCGTCGTCATCATCTTCATCATCATCGTCATCATTAGAGATCACAAGCTCCTTGGCTGAAATGGGTCTGTGTTCTCTCTGTGGACTGCTAACTAACAACGCGACCTTGTCCAACACTCTCAATGCTCTACACCCTTTATTTAACGAGTGACCTGTGTTGTAGTGAGTATGCATTTAGTCTGTCGAAGCAGGGTTAGAGGATGATATAGACTGATGTAAGGCCATCGTCATCGTCATTATCGTCAATCGTCATCATCAGAGATTACAAGCTCCTTGGCTGAAATGGGCCTGTGTTGTCTCTGTGGACTGCTGACTACCAACCTGACCTTGTCCAGTGTGTGTGTGTGTGTGTGTGTGTGTGTGTGTGTGTGTGTGTGTGTGTGTGTGTGTGTGTGTGTGTGTGTGTGTGTGTGTGTGTGTGTGTGTGTGTGTGTGTGTGTGGAAATCTGAGTTGTGTAACAAGAGAGTCTGGCTGAATCAATGAATTTCTTGGCGCAGATGTTTAGTTTTTGAAAACATGTCTGAGATATTATGCCTTTTTTATATGATGTTATATATTATTTATGTTTCAAGAATGAGCAGATCTCATGTTTTGTCTTTGAAAATATGAGTTCTATATTCTGTTTTGTATAGGCCTATAATATTTATTTTCTCAACTTTGAACATAGATTCATCAAAGATAAATGGATTTAGTGGGTCTGCATGTGTCTTTCAAAAGGGGCACATGATTGCAGTTTTGCACACAAAAAAGAAATAAACCAATAGACCAATAAGAAGTACATTTTGTTGAAACCGATATATCTTAATGCATTCATCACAAATAAATGAATCCTTTAAGATGATCATTAGTATTGTTGTATAAGTATGTTGACATTCTGAGTCTGATGCTGTTTATCATTAGTGTTGGGGTTGTTTTTCTCTCTCAGCAGTGATTTCGCAGGTTGCGATGTTTATCAATTTGGAGCAACCAACCTGACAATTACAAATGGCTGTTTATCTCCTCAAGCAGAATCTGCCAAAACATTAATTTGTATTGATTAACTTTTTTTGATTAATGAATCTATTGATTCACCCATCAGCAATGCCATTTCTGAATCTAAATTACTATTTCCCCAGCGTCTTCAAGGGTACAAAGCTCTTGCATTTTTGCCCATGCATGAAGGGGAAAACACATTGAGAGTTAGACTGTAGTCATTTTAAAGGACAATACATTGCCTTCAGTTGTACAGTTTCTGAATTTCTCCACTATATTGTCCATTGCTGGGAATGTTTGGCCTTAGTCAAATCAAGCCAAAGTCATAGTGTCAACATAAAGTATGTGCTTATCATACATACTATAGTTTTAAAACTGCCTTCCTCTCTGCCTGCGATGCTACGCTACACACCAGCTATACAGTTAACAGTATAAACATATCTGATAATGTGTGTGTAATAAAAATATGTCAACATAATATTATAATTTATTTATTAAAGTTAATCAATGTCATTTCATATTAAAATGGCTAAAATGGAAAAAAAGATCATTCTGAATCCATGTCATGAATTGTTAGCGCCTGTCTAGAATGGCCTGCCTTTCAATTAGCTTAGCATAGGGCATTATGTATTTATGGGAAATGTATAGTTTAAGGCATATGACATCTATGGGAAATGCATAGTTTATGTGATATGACACTAGCTTTCATAGGGCATTATGTGCCCATGGGAAATGTATAGCTCAAGGCATACAGTATGACATCTATGAACGCCCTTTGTGACCCACATTCAAGGCACGACCTCGTCCTCTGTTGAGCCTTGATAAAACACATGCAGCCATTGGCCTGAAGGATACCCAGTGGGGTTGAAACATTGCTGCCATTGGCCTGAAGACGACCCAATGGGGTTGAAACATTGCAGCCATTGGCCTGAAGACGACCCAGTGGGGTTGAAACATTGCTCTTTTAGATCCATAACATTTCGGAGTCTGACCACTGCGATAGACATTGTGCTTTTGCAGAATACAAATACATGCACATTGACACAGGTGGACAGATATGCTGAAATGTGTGAACACACACACGCACGCACGCACGGACGCACACACGCACACACACGCACGCACGCATGCACGCACACGCACACGCACACGCACACACACACGCACACTGCACAATGTCTGGTTTAAGTGAATCGTGTTAAAGTAGAAGTCTAGTTGAAGGTCGATTTTTCCAGCCCCAGCCTTGCAGTGCCAGTGGGGGTTGAAAAACTAAGGGTGACCTCAATGCATGATTTAAAAAAAGATACGGATCAAAAAAAGACAGACAATTTAGATAGGGAGTAAAAAAAATGAATGAAAAGAAAGAAAAGACATGACCTGGCCTCGTTGCACTGTGACTGGGAGAAGAAAGAGAGGAGTTGGAAGTGGAGAACAAAGTTGACACATTCTGTCATGCTCACTGAAAGAAAGGTGAAGTGAGCTATTGAAAAAAAAAAAAAAAAATTATTCTATTTTTATGAACATTTATTTCAGTCTGATAAGATTGACTTTGTATACTTGAGTGGCAGTGCCTTTTGTGTTTTTCGGTAGTCCTGGACAGTATTTCTTCAGAGCACTTTTACATGGTCGGTTCATTACATGGAATAAAACGTGTTTTTTATGGACACTACAGATTTTGTTTTAAATTATTATTATTGCTTTGTCCTTCATTAGAAATCCATTGAAGTGAATCACAAAATTCAAATATACAAGGGCATGTCATTAAAAAGTCAAACATTCCTTTAGACCAGTGTTTCCCAACCACTGTGCCGCGGCACACTAGTGTGCCGTGAGAAATCGTCAGGTGTGCCGTGGAAAATTCTTTTTGAATTTTAATTCATCGTTATTATCAGCAAATAATGCCTGTCATTTTCTAGTAGCCTAGTGTCTGCTGTTGACTGGCGTCCTAAGCATGAAATAATTCCTTATCACTAGGTGGCAGCAGGTAGCGAATTGCGTTGATGTATCTTCAGTAGCCCTAACAAAAAACGTCCATCAGCTGCTAGTCAAAACAATCCTCCTGACGTGACTGATAGTTAACTTTGCTAGCGCTGTTTCTTCATTAATTAGGTCAGAAAACCAAAATCCTACCCTGAAACAGATTTGTGTTTTGCTTACAACCTTACTGAAAAGTTAGGTTTCTAGTCGAGTGTGAGGATGCCAAGACCCTTCAAGCCAGACTATTCAACTGCTGGTAAGCATAATTAGCCCGGTTTTAGGGAAAGGGGAAGGCGATTACCTCCTGTTACCTCGCAGGGAAACTTGCACCTTTGTCACAAACATCCCAGGCACAATTTCCAATCAGTTTTTAATAATAATATGACCGTAATATCTTGCATTTGAAAACATGAGATTTCCGCTTTGAGTTCATGGAGCGCTGTCAAACTGTCCGACTTCTTCTGACCGACCTCGTCCTTTTGCAGCGCTGTGATTGTGGTCAAACAGCATTTTAGGGCGGGCCTTAGCCAAAGGTGAAAGACGCATAGGTTTCACATTAAGATTAAGTGAGTAAAATATACAGAGATTGATATTTGTACATATGCATCTTCAGTGAAATATTTCCCAAATGTTGCTACTGTCAGAAAGAGCATTATTTTCTGTATTCCTGCTAATAGAATGCTTTTGGACAGAATAACAATTTGTAAATTGTAGGCCTACTTTGAAGTTTATAGCTTCTTTAAGAAGTGAACATTAAGTGCACTTTTTATTTGAAAGAGGAAATATAAAATATGACTAAAACAATACAGTTTTGTGTTGCTATTCAAGCTATTCAAGACACTTTGTAGCCGCCTATAGTCCTTCTTATAAGAGAATTATTTGTTTTCATTATTTCATCATTTTTGGTTGGTGGTGTGCCGCGAGATTTTTTCAAGGGAAAAAGTGTGCCTTGGCACAAAAAAGGTTGGGAAACACTGCTTTAGACCCATCAAAAAATCCTGAGCAACATCAGATCATCGATCTCCCGTGTTTGTGTTCTCAGAGTGTATTTCAATGATGTTTCAGAGTCATTTTAACAGGCTCATTAATTTCCTCACTCAATACTGGAGCAGTTGAAATTCTGATATTTTCACCACATTGTATTTAGGAAGTGACCATTCACATACACACAGGTATCTGTGGGGCATGTAGCAAAAGGAGCGTTAGATTTAGAGTTGTCGCCCATTGGTCTCTGGTTCAATTCCCAACAGAAGCTGGTTCAATTCCCAACAGGAGCTGGTTCAATTCCCAACAGGGGCTGGTTCAATTCCCAACAGAAGCTGGTTCAATTCCCAACAGAAGCTGGTTCAATTCCCAACAGAAGCTGGTTCAATTCCCAACCGGAGCTGGTTCAATTCCCAACAGAAGCTGGTTCAATTCCCAACAGAAGCTGGTTCAATTCCCAACAGAAGCTGGTTCAATTCCCAACAGGAGCTGGTTCAATTCCCAACAGGGGCTGGAGCAAGTTCATGAGAAGACTGTGTGAACAGCGCTCTCCTCTGTCCGGCCATGGCTGTTCTTCCCTATTGCCCATGCAGAATGTGACATCTGATGCACATCTGATTTGTTGGTTTGTCCGTCTCTTTCTTTGTTTATCTGTTGTTGTTGTTGTTGTTGTTGTTGTTGTTGTTGTTGTTGTTGTTGCTCTTGTTGTTATTGACCTGCCGAGGAGTGGTTGTTGCTTCCCTCATGTGGAGGAGATGTGGTGGATAGGGCCAGCCAACCTAATGAGCATCAAGGACAGAACAGACAAACAGGAGCATCGTGGAAGGTGCATTGTGAGGGTGCATTGGGAGTCTGCTATTGTGTGTGCCCATTGACTGGGGAATGTCAAGGTTTTGCATATGTGTACGTTTGTGAGTTGGAAGTGTGATTGTGTGTGTGTGCGTGCGTCCGTGCGTGTGTGCGTGCTTGCGTGCGTGCGTGCGTATCATAATCGTTATGTTTCTGACCACAGTTATTTTTTTCCTTTGCGTGTCTACATGCATGTGTGTGTTTGTGTGAGTTACAGATGTGTATGATCCTGATGGTTCCTGTTCTTTCCTGTGTGTGTTGTAGGTGATTCTGATCCTGACCAAGCTGTATGATTTCCATCTGGGGAGTGTGACTGAGAGCACCTTGTGGAGGTGAGAGGAGCAAATACAACACAGCTATGGAGCTTCCCTTCTTTCTTTCTTTCTTTCTTTCTTTCTTTCTTTCTTTCTTTCTTTCTTTCTTTCTTTCTTTCTTTCTTTCTTTCTTTCTTTCTTTCTTTCTCTCTCACTCACTCACTCACTCACTCACTCACTCACTCACTCACTCACTCACTCACTCACTCACTCACTCACTCACTCACTCACTCATTCACTCACTTTCACACACACACACACACACACACACACACACACACACACACACACACACACACACACACACACACACACACACACACACACACACACACACACCAACCGTATCTCACTCATTTCGTGAAGTATTCACGAAAAAAAGTAATTTTCGTGGTGCATTCACGTTATTGCCCGCCTTTCGTAAAGTCTTCACGAAAATAATAGATTAATTTTCACGCTGCCTATTCACTTGAATTGCCCGACGGTAGCCTACCGTCACATGGTAATCAAACATTTCAAACAAGCAATTTCGGGTTAGGTTTAGGGTCAAGGTTAGGGTTAAGGTTAGGGTTAAGGTTAGGGTTAGGGTTAGGTTTAGGGTTAAGTAGGGTTAAGGTTAGGGTTAGGTTTAGGTTTAGGTTTAGGTTTAGGGGACATAAGGCGTAAGTACCGAAAGGGCGTCGAATTAGTGAGTCCCGAGTGTATCAGCAGTGTTCTGTCAGCACCCCCTCCCCGCCCCTGCAGACGTTTGGATAACCATAGCAGCAGTGGGGCAATTCAAGTGAATAGGCAGCGTGAAAATTAATCTATTATTACACACACACACACACACACACACACACACACACACACACACACACACACACACACACACACACACACACACACACACACACACACACACACACACACACACACTTCCATTTTTAAGGAGATGTTGCATCCATTTTTTTCACATTGTTGGCACAGAGAGAGAGAGAGAGAGAGAGAGAGAGAGAAAGAGAGAGAGAGAGAGTGGCAGAAATATTGGGTAAGCAAACAAACAAAAACATATTCATATGACCTCACAACATACTCTGGCCTGATGCATTCCAAATTAGACATCTGTTCTCCTTTCAAACATAATAAAACATTGTACGCTTTGTTGGAGCCCACACACACACACACGCACACGCACACGCACACACTCTCTCTCTCTCTCTCTCTCTCTCTCTCGCACATACACACACCACAACACAACAACCGATAGTCACACAACATGCTCCAAACGACTGCATGAGAGGCAGCTGTGTTGGCAGACCTCTGTCTTTGACTTCTGTGTTGGCAGAACAGTGTGTGCCCCTTTGAACTCCAAAACATGTCATTTCCTGTCATTAAACGATAAATGCACGAAGAAGCATTCTGCCTATTATGACCGTCCAACCAATCATCTATCCTGGTTGCCATTAGTCAGGAGATGGGCCCGAAAACAAACATGGGCATCCTTCCAACCAGCTGGCTGCCTGGTGAAGTTAGTTAAAAAAAAAAAATAGTTTCCGTTAGTTCAATTAAGTTTAGTTTAGTTTAGTTTAGTTTAGTTTAGTTTAGTTTAGTGTAGTTTAGTTTAGTTCAGTGCATGTATATGCTTACTTTCTTTTAAGGTGCCCAGGCGTGTGTGTGTGTGTGTGTGTGTGTGTGTGTGTGTGTGTGTGTGTGTGTGTGTGTGTGTGTGTGTGTGTGTGTGTGTGTGTGTGTGTGTGTGTGTGTGCATGTGCGGGCGCGTGTTTGTACGTATGTGTGTGTGTGTGTGTGTGTGTGTGTGTGTGTGTGTGTGTGTGTGTGTGTGTGTGTGTGTGTGTGTGTGTGTGTGTGTGTGTGTGTGTGTGTGTGTGTGTGAGTGTGAGAGTGTGTGTGTGCATGTGACTCTGCGTGTGTGTGTGTGTGTGTGTGAGTGTGTGTGTGTGTGTGTGTGTGTGTGTGTGTGTGTGTGTGTGTGTGTGTGTGTGTGTGTGTGTGTGTGTGTGTGTGTGTGTGTGAGTGAGAGTGTGAGAGTGAGTGTGAGTGTGAGAGTGTGTGTGTGCATCTGACTCGGCGTGTACGTGTGTGTGTGTGTGTGTGTGTGTGTGTGTGTGTGTGTGTGTGTGTGTGTGTGTGTGTGTGTGTGTGTGTGTGTACCCATTTTTGTCTTTGACGATATCGGAGCATCTGTGTGTGGCAGTGTGTGTGTGAGAAGCCTCCAAGGTTAATGGCGGTGCTGCAATTGTCGTGGAATAAATAAATCTGCTTTACGATTGCAGATAAGGACTGAGCCAGTGGACTGGCAACTGGACTGACTACTTAAGTGTTTAGTGTGTGTGTGTGTGTGTGTGTGTGTGTGTGTGTGTGTGTGTGTGTGTGTGTGTGTGTGTGTGTGTGTGTGTGTGTGTGTGTGTGTGAGTGTGAGAGAGAGAGAGAGAGAGAGAGAGAGAGAGAGAGAGAGAGAGAGAGAGAGAGAGAGAGAGAGAGAGAAGGACTGAGCCTGTGTACTGGCAACTGGACTGCAGATGCAAAATGACTACTGTAGGGTATTTTCGAAATCTAAAACTAAAATATTCAAAGGTTGGAGCTTTGTGGCTGACGCGTGTTCCAGGATCCAAAAAGAAAAGAAGTCTTCCACCGAAATCACGTTTAGTATATTTATTGTAAAACATAAAAGACAAAATAAACGAGTACAAATGAAAATAGACTTTCTAAACTTTTGAAATCTAAATCTAAGGCTCCACAGACCACAGAAATGTTACAGCACGACGGCATGGGCATGCCACGACATGACACGGTCAGAAAACCGTGAGGCACCAACCTTCCTCCAGCCGTGTCGATCCAAGAATGGCTACTGCGCTGGGCACCTCGCGCACAATTCTCAAGTCATTAAAGGCGCGCTCACGTAACCTCCAGTAAATATTTATATCAACATTTTAACCATGTACATATGTTTTAATCTAAATTATTACTATCAATCATGAATTAAATATAATATCAAATATCTTATCAATATGAAATTATGACATGAAATATCAATACAAAATACACAAAATATGGGGCAAATTCAAACTTAAGCATGAAATAGGCATCTGGCGCCTACATTACCGGCCCCTAATTGTTCTAATAACAAAGTAACATAGGACAATTACCACACTTCTTCTTCCTAAATAAAACATGAATATCCATATCCACAATCAAGAAATATGCAAATTACTGTTGCATAAGCACAATGCTATGAATGAAATGCACTTAAGTGTCCATTGTCCAAAACTTTCAAGGATATAGAGTCCATAATCGCTCCATCTGCAATGAAGAAAGAAAGGAAAGAGAGAAAAGAGGTAGAGAAGTAAAGAGAGAGTAGAGCCAGAGGTCGCTAGTACATAGCTCATCGATGGGGCTTAGCCTTTACCACTAGCCCAGTCAGACTCCACAAGCAGACAGATCTTCGTAATGGGTCTGTCTAAGACGCTAGCCTTCGTCTTCAACTTGACTCTGCGGACCAGACCGTTCTTGTCTGGAACTGCTTCAATGATCTTGCCCATACTCCAGGAGTTTCTCGGCGCACAGTCATCCACGAGAAGAACGACGTCTCCTTCAGCAAAGTTCCTGGATGCTGTGGCCCAGCGCTGGCGCTCCTGTAGTTGAGGCAGATACTCCTTCGTCCATCTCTTCCAAAACAAGTTGGACAGGTGTTGTACCTGTTTCCACCTGCGCCTTGAGTAGAGGTCGTCCTGGTCAAACAACCCTGGAGGCAATGAGGGTTTCGTTTTCAGCAGTAGTAAATGATTAGGCGTCAGAGCCTCTAAATCATTTGGATCATTGGATGCCCTTGTGATCGGACGGCCGTTGACGATTGACTCTGCCTCGCACAGGAATGTATGAAGGCCTTCCTCATCAAGGATCTGTTCTCTCACAGTTGAATTCAGCACTTTCCGGATTGATCGTATCAACCTCTCCCATGCTCCGCCGTGATGCGATGCGGTGGGAGGGTTGAACGTCCACTTGATCCCATGCTGGAGGAACAGATGCTGAAACGGTGAGGAGTTCCAGTCAGCAATGGCTTCCTTCAGCTCACGATTGGCAGCAACGAAATTCGTCCCGTTATCCGAGCGAATCTCTTTCACTTGTCCTCTGCGTGATATGAAGCGCCGGATCGCGTTAATGCACGAATCAGTGTCCAATGACGAGGCCACTTCGATGTGCACTGCGCGAACGGCCAAACAAGTGAATATGACTCCGTATTTCTTTAAGATGGTTCTTCCACGTTTGACCTCCAGTGGTCCGAAATAATCCACACCAACTCGAGTAAAAGGTGGGTCATCTGGGCTCACTCGATCTTGTGGAAGATCAGCCATAAGTTGGCTTCCAACTTTTCCGTGCAAGCGGCGACACGTCACACACTTCCCAGTTGCTTTCCTAATAGCCATGTTGGCGCTTGGAATCCAAAATCTTTGGCGCAGCTCAGAGAGCATGTAATTGCGCCCTCCGTGCCCAGTCTTAAAGTGAATCTGTCGGAGGAGTAACGTTGTTATGTGAAAGTCTTTGGACAGAATGACTGGCTGCTTGCTACTTTCTGGCATAGCTGCCCGACTTAGTCTTCCGCCAACTCGCAACAGGTCATCTTGAAGTACTGGGTTTAGCTTGAACAAGTGACTACTGCGCTTCACACTCTGACCTTTGTGCAAAGCCGCAAACTCCTCTGAGTATTTCTCTTTCTGGCAGAATCTGATTATGTCAAGTTCTGCTTGATCCAGGTCTTCCACTGACAGTTGAGTAGGTCTAATGCTGGCCTTGAAGTTGTCAATCTCATTTTGGATCTGCTGTTCACTTAGAACTGCACCGTCCTCGTTGTTGGCTGCACGCAGCTCTTTGCGTTTTTGACAGAGGCTTCGCAGTATGGCCTTCAACTTCAGGAACCACGCCGTGGCTCTTTTCAATCTGATCCAGGATGAAAAGTAGTTGATCAGTGTTTTGAATGGAGAGACAAACTCTTCCACGCCTACTCGATTCACTGTGACCTTTTTGATCTCAGGATCATCTGGTGTAAGTTGTGTGTGGCTCAATGGAGTGTTGGGCCAACTCTCTTCAGGACCGTGGAGAAACTCAGGTCCAGTCACCCATGTGGTGTTCTTCAGGAATTGATCCACTCTTTGCCCTCTAGAGGCGCAGTCAGCTGGATTCACATCGGTGCTGACATGTCTCCACTGCTCCACGTCAGAGTTCTTAAGGATGGCAGAAACTCTGTTTGCCACAAACGTGCGGAAACGTGTGGTCTCATTCTGTAGATACCGGAGTACCACCGTACTGTCGGTCCAAAAAATTGATTCTGCAAGCTCCAGTTGTAGCTCTCTTCTCAGGACACCATCCATCTTAATGGCCACCGTAGCTGCAATCAGTTCCATCCGGGGAATGGTAGGAGGCCTGAGAGGCGCTACCCTGGACTTGCCCATCATGAATGCGCAGTGTGTCTCGTTGTCTGCGTTGCGCAGGAGAAGGTAGCTGACTGACCCGTACGCATCCTCACTCGCGTCCGCAAAGTGATGTAACTGCGCGAATGCGCAACTTCCAAATTCTTCAGGCTTGAGACATCTGGCCACTGAGAAGTGCTCCAAGGCAGGAAGACAGGCTAGCCAGTCCGTCCACTGCTTCTTCACACGCTCAGGTAAGTCGTCGTCCCATCCAATCTTCAATCTGCATAGTTCTTGCAGGATGGCTTTCGCTGGCAAGACTACGGGTGATAGAATTCCTAATGGATCGTAGACTGAACCAATGACTGAGAGAAGTCCTCTTCTGGTGAATGGGCGATCTCTTATGGTGATCTTGAATTTGAATGTGTCTGACTCAACACACCAGTTAAGACCGAGAGCCCTCTCCAGAGGTAGTTCGTCACGATCCAGATCCAATGTTTTCATTTCTGTTGCCAATTCAGACTTGGGGATGGAGTCAAGCACTTTCCGTCGGTTGCTCACCCATTTGGTGAGACGGAAGCCTCCTTTGGCACAGATCTTCATGAGGTCTTGACACATGGCTACAGCTGCCTCTTCTGTAGCGACAGACTTGAGGCAGTCGTTTACGTAGAAGTTCTGTAGGACGGTCTGAACCACTTCAGGTCTGAACTGTCCACTCTGATCTTCAGCACACCGCCTCAACGCGAAGCTGGCGCAACTCGGTGAGGATGTGGCCCCAAATAGGTGCACGGTCATCTTGTGCTCTGTCAGCGCCTGGTTGCAGTCACCGTCTGTCCACCAGAGGAACCTGAGCATGTCAGAGTCTTCCTCAGACACCTTAACTTGGTGGAACATCGCTTCTACGTCGGCCATGATCGCAACAGGCTCTTGTCTGAATCGTATCACCACACCAATCAGACTGCTGGTCAAGTCTGGGCCCTGAAGGAGTTGGTCATTCAGGGATGTGCCTTGATACGACGCTGCACAATCAAACACAACCCTTAGCTTCAGTTTGACAGGGTGGTATACGGCGTGGTGTGGTATATACCACACCCTCCCTTCCTTGTGCTTCAGCTCCTCCTCTGAAAGTTGCACCGCATAGCCTTTCTTTAGCAGGTCTTCCATGAACGCGGTATACTCCTGTCTGTAGCTGTCATTCCTGAGAAACTTCCGCTTTAGGTTTTGTGCTCGCTGCTCAGCAACTGGTCGATTGTTCGGCATATGAACCAATCTGTTCTTGAGGGGTAGACATAAGGAGTAGTGGCCATCAATCAGTGCAGCAGATTCGGTGACCATGTCCATGAACTGATGGTCTTCCCTGGACATCTCCACTTCTTCATGTTTTCCGCTTTCCGGAAAATCCACCTTGAACTGTTGCAACCACAGGTTCTCCAAACTGCTGACTGATATTCGGTTTGCTGTTTTCCTCTTTGGCCCTCCTTTGTCTTCCTGGCTGTTTGATTCCCTCAAAGGTCCGTTCACGGTCCAACCTAGCTTCGTAAGCACCGCGTATGGGCCGTTGTCAACACTGCTCACCAGCTCCCAAGGCTCCATAGCTTTGGGTACATTTGCTCCTATGAGCAATCCGATGTCGGCTTCAATGTGAGGTAAGTGTATTCCTTTAAGGTAGGTCCACCTTTCTAGATCTTTTTGTTTTGGTATATTTTCTTTTCCCACAGGTATGGACTTCTGCGAGAAGACATCTGGGAGATCGATGAACTCCTCTCCGGACAAACTGCTGACTTCCAAGCCTGACACTACGTAAGTACTAACAGGTTTCTCTGCGTTCATGGTTCTCAGCAGTATGTCGGTCTTTCTTCCAGTGAGCTTTAATTCCTTCATCAGCGCCTCGCTACAGAATGTGGCCGAGCTTCCTGGGTCCAAGAAGGCGTACGTCTGCACCACTGTGTTTCTCCTCTTGGCTTTGACCTGGACAGGAACGATCGCCAGCGTGCAGTCGTCTTCCCCGGCCCCAGTCGACTCACCACCCTCGGACTCTGCAGCAATGAAGGCACTGAGGATAGTTTGTGTTTCACAACTCTGTGTCTCCTTTTCTGTTTCAGCAACGGTGTCCTTTTTCTTGATGTGCAGCAACGTTGGATGCGTTAGTGAACACACCTGGCAGGTGACTTTTGCCTTGCAGGACTTACTCATGTGACCTTGCTTTAAGCAGCCGAAACAACATCCTTTGCTCTTCAGGAAGTCAATTTTCTCATTGTGTGGCTTGCCTTTCAGCTTAGTACACGAGTCCAAGTTGTGCTCACCGTCACAGAAGAGACACGTCTTTGTTGCAGTCCTTTCTGAATTTGTATTCTCCTTTGGCTTTGTGTTTGCCTCCTGTTTGTCCAACTGTTTAGCACTTGCTGTGAATGACTTCTTGATTGTGCTTTTCCTCTGTTCTTTGCTATTGTGTTGCTTGGGTGTAGGTGCTTTAGCTGTTGTGCTATCCTTTATGTCTCCAAAGATTGGGTGCAGTGCAATCTTGGCTTGTTTGTTGATAAACTCGACCAAGTCTTTGAATTTGATTCTCTTGTCAGGTTGCTCTTGCACTCCAAATGCAACACCTCTCCACCTTTCACGTAGCTTGTAGGGAAGCTTCAAAACAATGGCCTTCAAATTCGCAACATTATCAAGCTCCTCCATGTAGCTTACCTCCGTCATGGTGTTGAGGCATGCTGTCAGAAAGAGTGAGAAAGCGTTCAGTGATTCAGCATCCTCTGGCTTGATAGGCGTCCAGTTTGTCACTTTGTTCATGTAGGCCACAGCAATCTTGTAATTGTTGCCGAAATGTTCTTTTAGCAACCTCTTTGCTTTCTGGTAGCCTTCCTCTGGCTTCATATGAAGGCAGCTCTTTATCAACTCTTTAGGCTGTCCACTTGTAAATTGCTCTAAGAAGTAGAGACGATCCTTGGGGCTTTCAGTGCGGGATTCTACGCCATGCTCAAATGCCCTTATGAATGTGTTATAATCAAGGGGGTCACCATTGAATGTAGGAATGTCTAATGGTGGCAGGGTCATCATTTTTTGTTGCTTCACCATCAACTCGGTTATTGTATTCTGACGTGTCATAACACTGCAGAGTGTTTCGACTGCATGGTCATCTGCTACAGGTGTAGCTGTAAGCTGGCGTGTGCCAGTAAGCTGAGGCCGCTGTGCACCAATGGACTGAATCCGCGGTGCAGCTATAGGCAGATTCGGCCGCACACCAATGGATTGAATCTGCTGTATAGCATTGGGCTGAGGCTGCATTGACATGAATTGACCATGTGTACTTGTATTGTCAGTGACTGGATTTTGACTTACAGGTGGCTGAACATATCCAGACCCAATTGCCATTGAATGACGTGATGAATGGCGTGATGCATGGCTCACTTGAGAAGAGCATTCATTTTCATAATTTTTCAAAACTTGTATTTTTGCATCCGAAGCTGCAATGAGCGTTTGCAAATCCAACTGTTCTTTTTTAGCCTTTATTTCAGCTTCCTGGCGTTTTAATTCAGCTTCTTGGCGCTTTAATTCAGCTTCTAATTGTTCTCTTTTAGCTTTTAATTCAGCTTCTTGAAACTGTAAATCTTGTTTTTGTTGCAAAGCTGTTGCCTCTGCGAGCAATGTGGCTTTCTCCATCTCTGCTTTGAGCCTAAGCTTTGAGGAAGTGGTGGATACTTTACTTCCAACTACTGTCTCGCGCCCTCTACTCCTCCTGCTCGAGGTAACGGATAGAGCAGATGCACTGTCTGAAGGGTTAATTTCAGCGTCATAGCGTCTTGCTTGTTCAGCGCGAGCTGCGGCCGCTTTGATCCACGTTTCAACATGTTCAATGAAGCCCTGCATTCGGCTCGCATTTGGGTTAAACCACACATTTTGGTCCCTCTCAAAATCCTCCTCATCCATTAATTGTTTAAGACCATCATTTATCTTACAAAACTCTTCAAACGATTCTTGAAAGTCCACACGCAATTTCTGTTTAACTGTGTTCACGTTATCATCAAACTCCATCAGCGTTTCCATCTGGTTAACTTGGCTAGTTAGATGTCCTAGCTTAGCTTTCCTCGACTGAGTTAAGCGGTGTCGCTTATCTTCAACGGCTTTCTCGGTCATTTTCGGTTCTCTTTTTCCACTAGTTAATTGTTCAGTAACATCCTCCATAATGGCAAACTTCCGAAATAGCAAACAGGTTGCGGCTTACCAGAATGAGCATCCACTTGTCTCGTGGTTAGTTACCTTCCATCCATGTGTTCACGCACGGCAAACTTCTGACCTTGATAAGCGTTGTCCACGGCTTCCACTGTTTCCACGAGTCCTTTGTCCTTTTCTTTTCCTTTTCCACACGAAGCAGAAGGTTTTCTGACTAAAGATGTAGGGTATTTTCGAAATCTAAAACTAAAATATTCAAAGGTTGGAGCTTTGTGGCTGACGCGTGTTCCAGGATCCAAAAAGAAAAGAAGTCTTCCACCGAAATCACGTTTAGTATATTTATTGTAAAACATAGGAGTGATTCTACGATTCGCCTACGCTTTTTGGCAAAAGCAAAATGTCAATTATCAGTATTTTTTTTTTCAACTAAATGACCTAGATGTTTACATAGTGTATATATTTAAGTTTCCAAACAAACAAATTGCCAAGCTTAATCTTAAATCATTTGATAAATACTCTAATGAAAGCGAACATTTGCTTAATTATTTTGTCAACAGTGTTATGGACAAATACTATGTCATTTCAAACATATATAAAAATACTACAGAGTTGAAACAATATATGTTTGAAAGTGCTTATGTCCCTTAGCAGTAATGTTGTCATTAATCTGTGCAACTGATATAGAAAATGTGATTGTTGAGCTTCATAAGTAGGATTTTATGAGTCACTGTGATACAGACTGACACATTTTTCATCATACCTGTAAATCCCTGTAACGTCTGATTTGAATATAGTCACCCTCCTTACACAAGACTTCCTTCTCCAGAGATAATCCCTAGTGTATGTTCATAGGATTTTTCCAACACATAAGGGATCAATAGCGCAAAAACACTTTCAAAACAGTCAACGGTGTTACTCAACGGTGTTACGGTCAACAGTGCAGGGGAACAAGTCGGCACTTTTTTAGCAGAAAAAACAGAGCAGACAAACCCATCTCCCTAGAACACAAATTATTTTGTTTGTTTGTCTGTCAATATGGATATAAATTGGCAAAAACATACTCCTCCTCAACTGTCATCAGTGTTGCCAGATTGGGCTGGTTCCCACCCAATTGGGCTGCTTAGGATGGCCGGGTGCGGGTAAAAATGGCATTCATCAGAAAAACCTTCCCACTGCCATATAAATCAATAGAATTGGGCAGGTTTTTAGGGCGGATTTTGATCACTTTTTGGGCTGGAAATCATCAGCCTCATCTGGCAACCCTGACTGTCATACTTAATTGTAACACCATTGACGGTAACACCGTTGACATTTCAGCCATTTTTATGGTGCTGTGCTACCTGAGGACCTCAGAAGTTCCACCACAACACCTTAATCAATTCATGTATCTGTTTGCTTTATCTGTGTTTTTCTACATGTGATTTCTAATTCAGATTCTTATGAATATGTTGATAACACCGTTGACAGGCAATTTTCCCGCTATGAGAACATGAAAAAGAATGGATTAAATTATGGAAGGATGGAGCTCAAAATTTACCAAAAAGTCTTCCCGTATCCTGCCAAAGAGGTTATGACATCACGTGATGTTATTCGTATGGCCTAAGACCAAACCATTACTGATTTATGGAGGAGGTTTCAGACCGTGACACGGTTAACACAGTTTTCGTGGACAAACACAAAATGGCAAATTTCATGTATAATGGAAAGGACAGTGGTCTTTCTGACAGTTTTGTCATATTGTGATGATTACTGTGAATCAACATTTGCAATTGTCTTGGGCAAAACAAGTTTCTTTACATGCTAATATGAAGACTGAATCTGACATTTGGAAAACAGGACGGCATGAAAATGCCCAAAACCAGTATTAAATATTCATTCTTGCTGAGGGAAATAATGCTATGTCTACACTTTCTGTATTATATGAAAGATAAATGTTTTCTAATGTCCAAAACATCATTGGATGCAGTTAATAGTTAGTGGAATTGCCAAATAAAATCCACGGACTTAAAAGTGTAGGCGAATTAGAGAATCACTCATAGGCTAAAAGACAAAATAAACGAGTACAAATGAAAATAGACTTTCTAAACTTTTGAAATCTAAATCTAAGGCTCCACAGACCACAGAAATGTTACAGCACGACGGCATGGGCATGCCACGACATGACACGGTCAGAAAACCGTGAGGCACCAACCTTCCTCCAGCCGTGTCGATCCAAGAATGGCTACTGCGCTGGGCACCTCGCGCACAATTCTCAAGTCATTAAAGGCGCGCTCACGTAACCTCCAGTAAATATTTATATCAACATTTTAACCATGTACATATGTTTTTAATCTAAATTATTACTATCAATCATGAATTAAATATAATATCAAATATCTTATTAATATGAAATAATAACATGAAATATCAAAAAATCAAATACACAAAATATGGGGCAAATTCAAATTTAAGCATGAAATAGGCATCTGGCGCCTACAACTACTTAAGTGTTTAGTGTGTGTGTGTGTGTGTGTGTGTGTGTGTGTGTGTGTGTGTGTGTGTGTGTGTGTGTGTGTGTGTGTGTGTGTGTGTGTGTGTGTGTGTGTGTGTGTGTGTGTGTGTGATG
>NC_085857.1:2708126-2713126 GCF_034702125.1 Engraulis encrasicolus | reverse complement strand
TTTGTAAAATACGTCTTTATTGTCAATATGACGTCACGAGTGGCTTCACACACTGTGTTTGGATTGGTCGGCCGGCTGCATTGCTGTGATCACGACGGCCGTAAAGCAATTTTGTTAGCAAGATGCTAGCGGAGCCTGACTCATAAATGCCAATGCTGTAAGAAATCAGAAGGACATAACTCTCAGGTTATTGTACATTTCATTTACATCCACATTCGTTTCTCGGAACTTACAATAATATTGTCAAGTTTCAGCCGACAGCGAGCACAATTGTCAGTTATTAGCGCCAGCCTTATGGGCTCTGCTGTCTCGACAGCGCTCTCTAGGTGAACTGCAGGCACGGGTTGGAGGGCGAGATTCAACACTGTATGTAAACCCACTGTGACACTACACTACACTGGCTACACTGCTCTGGGTCCACTAGTCTGGCCTGGATACTGTACTCCATGCTCCACTACTCTGGCTACGCTGCTCTGGTTCTACTACTCCTGGATACTCCACGCTCCACTACTCTGGCTATGCTGCTCTGGTTCCACTAGTCTGGCCTGGATACTCCACGCTCCACTACTCTGGCTACGCTGCTCTGGTTCTACTAGCCTGGCCTGGATACTCCACGCTCCACTACTCTGGCTATGCTGCTCTGGTTCCACTAGTCTGGCCTGGATACTCCACGCCACTCTACTCTAGGGCCGAGGCACTTTAGGCTTAAAGGGGCCCCTCATAATTAGTGGCGCAGAACTGACCCACCGGTGGGCCTTGCACCCTCGTGGGCCCCTATTTTCAGAAATGTTAATTTTTAAAAATAATAATCTGAAAATAGGGGCCCATGAGAGTGCGGGGCCCACCGGGAAATGCCCGCCATGCCAGATGGCTGACTCTGACTATGCTCCTCTGGTTCCACTACCCCTAGCATGGATACTCATCAGTAAAGTACCGTACCTCTCTTTCTTTCTTTCTTTCTTTCTTTCTTTCTTTCTTTCTTTCTTTCTTTCTTTCTTTCTTTCTTTCTTTCTTTCTTCACATGCAATTATTTATACAATTTATTTAGTATTTAAACAATTACTCTTGTATTCTACTCTCCATGTCTCTTCTTTACTGTACCACCCAGTGCATGCAGTTTCATTATTGTTTGTGGGACCCTGGATTTTTCTGTTTTCTGCCTCTTATTTGCTTTAAGATGTCAGCTGTCTGTGAGAATTGAGTTTCACTTTCATTTTCCAAATGTATTTTTCTCTGGGTCTTTGGGAGACTCTCATCTTATATTCTGTCCTCTGTGCGGCATTTTGTCTGTGCTTGCTCTCTCTCTCTCTCTCTCTCTCTCTCTCTCTCTCTCTCTCTCTCTCTCTCTCTCTCTCTCTCTCTCTCTCTCTCTCTCTCTCTCTCTGTCTCTCACTATCACACAAACACACACAGACACACACAGGCACATACACATACACACACACTCCCGCACACGCACACGCACACACACACACGCACACGCTGTCGTGTGTGCCTGGAGAATGCCTGGGAGCCTGGAGAATTTGTGTGATACTTTGTGTGTGAGGGTGGTTAGAGGGATGAATGGATTATGTGATGTGTTGCAGTTCGAATCCAATTTTGGTCAACGTGGGTGTTTTCCTCTCTGTCTGTCTGTCTGTCTGTCTGTGTCTCTCTCTCTCTCTCTCTCTCTCTCTCTCTGTCTCTCTCTCTCTGTCTGTCTGTCTGTCTGTCTCTCTCTCTCTCTCTCTCTCTCTCTCTCTCTCTCTCTCTCTCTCTCTCTCTGTGTGTGTTCCCTTTGTAAATTCACTGAGCACAGTTTTACAGTGTCATGCTTTACTGACCGCCATCTGCCATTGGCAACCTAACTCGCTCTAACGTGATTCCCAGGCACTGCATGCATGTGTGAGTTGTGTTTGTTTTGTTTGCTATTCTTCATGGCTCTGAGATCATTCATTTATTTCATTTTGCCTGTAGCAAGCAACATAAATACACTGGTAACTTTTTCTGCAACGTGTAAATGCATTTTAAAGCCAACGTTTAGACACTGGCCCTAATATTGAATGAGGAAAATCACTCCATGCTCATTTAAATAGGTTGAAAGTGTAATAGTCAAAGCAATGCCTAAGCCCTTTTTCGGAAAAAGGTGCCCTCTCCCTTTTAAAACCTAAATATCTCAGCCTCCGAAGCACATAAAATCATAAAATAACTTCCATCTAAAAGCTAGGACCCTCATTTTGCATTAGAATGTGATCATTCAGCTCTAACATTCCCACATTCTTGATAAAACAGCTCAAATGTCAAGAACCTTAGTGCAGCCTATATGTCGCTCCAGGACACAATGGGTTAACGTGGTAAGAGTGAAGGCATTGACATTAAGTCTCAAGGCAAATTAGTTATTATACAGCCAATTTCCAGTCTGAGCTCAGTTCTGACGAAAAATGCCTTTTGGCATCGTGAGGCCACTTGTGATACCCTGCCAGTACTCTGCCTTTTAAGAAATAATTGAGTGTTCTGGTGTGCCAGCCTACAGATGACAGCCACTCAAGAAACTGAAGGTTAGTCTGCAGGAGCTGGAAGAAGTTTGGCCTGTGGTGAGCTATCCAAGATATCAGGCAGTTCCAAAATCTCCCTGGCTTGGATCACAATTAGCACTGGCAGACGGCTGTTTTGCCTAAGGGGCAGTGAAATATTAAAAGGGGAATTGGGAAGACTCTGCTGTTGGAAAGCTACTGCTAAAAAGGAGGTCTTAAGGAGATGAGTCCAAGTTCTGTCTTTCTACCTACTTAACATGGAAGCACCCTGTAAGGCTGTGCGTGCGTGCGTGCGTGCGTGCGTGCGTGCGTGCGTGCGTGCGTGCGTGCGTGTGTGTCTGTCTGTTGGTCTGTCTGTCTGTCTGTCTGTCTGTCTGTCTGTCTGTCTGTCTGTCTGTCTGTCTGTCTCAAGGAGGTGTATCATTGGTCTGTCTTCATGATGAACTCGCTGATTCGTTTTTTCTGAATAACACTATCTTGAAATATATGTATGTATCTTATTTATTTAGTTTTCTTTTTTTTGCAAAAAACAAAGCTAATTTTAATCTTATTTTCTTGTCTTGGTGTGCTTGTTATAATTTCAGTTTATCTTGCATCCCCATTGGACTGAGACTCAATTTTCAGTCGCACACATACATAAGTGTGAGTTGGGTTTTTCCATGTGTGCTTGCGTGGAGAGGTAAACAGTCTCCAGCCATACTGCCCTTCAAAGGAAAAGGCAGTAATTGCGCCGAGCTCTATGTAGGTGAAACAATCTTCAAACAACCAAAACAAGACATACGTAGTTACATTCACTTGTCACTTGTTTATCTTCACCAGCAAAATGAAGATGCAGAGAAAGAGAACAGAGAGAAAGACAAAGACAGAGAGAGAGAGAGAGAGAGAGAGAGAGAGAGAGAGAGAGAGAGAGAGAGAGAGAGAGAGAGAGAGATAGACAGACCACATAGATAGACAGTACACAGAGAGCCAAGTGAGAGTGAAGTAAAGAGGGGGAGAGAGACAGAGAGAGAACAAGATTTCATTAAATCCCCTGGAAACAGGAACCACATAACAAGGTAATAATCGGCAAACTAATTTGCAAATGCCCTCTCTCTCCCTCTCATGGATCCCACTGGACCAACATTAATATTTAATTCTCTTTGAATGCCTGACAATTAAGTCAAGATTTAGCAGTAGTAGCTAGCAAGTGTGATTACTTCCACATTGGATGTCTCAAGGAACCCTTTCGGCCAGATGACGAAGCACGCACACATGCACGCACACACACAGACACACACGCACACACAGACACACAGACGCACGCACGCACGCACGCACGCACGCACACACACACACACACACACACACACACACACACACACACACACACACACACACACACACACACACACACACACACACACACACACACACACACACACACACACACACGATGTGCAGATGTGTCTTAATACTGGATAATGTAAACAGGACTATCAAACAAAGCCCAGAGCATCGCTCTTGGCCAGAGCATCCATCTAGTGAGCCTACTTAGGAATACAGATAAGGGGATCATGTATCCATACAGGAGTCACTCAGCAACAGCTTAGCATGTTAAGAAGAAGCAGGTAACTCATACCTCATACAGAAGCCCTCAAGGGTCTCCAGGTCTTTTTATTAAATAAGAGAGAGAGAGAGAGAGGGAGACAGTGGTGGGTAGGTAAAATAAGAGAGTAAGAGAGAGAGTGTTATAGAAGTAAAAGGATAAATTGAAAAATGATGGTATAATGTGAGATAAAAGGAAAAGAGGAGACAGGGAGAGGGTGGAGGGTGGAAGAGAAAACAAGAAGGATGAGAGAGAGAGAGAGGGTCTGAAGTTCTTTTAAATATCCTGTTGATAGGGAGTTTGGCTGTGTGGATTAGTTTGTGTGGAGTCTCGATATTGAGATTCAGACTCTCCTTGTGGAGTCATTGTACTTGGTAATCATCAGGGCCATCTCTTCTCATCGGCATGAGGAATGAGGGGAGGAGAGAGACAGAGAGAGAGAGGGAGGGAGAGAGGGGAGGAGAGAGATGGAGAAGAAGAGTGAGGCGGTGGGGAGGTGACACAAGAGAGGAAGAAATACATTGTGTAAAAATAGACAGAAAAAAATGAAAAGATGGCATAGCATAAGTATGAGAGAGAGAACGACAGACAGACAGACAGACAGACAGACAGACAGACAGACAGAGAAAGATGAATGTGTGATCCCCTCCACGAATCTGTTACCTCCTCTTCCTCTTCCTGGCTTGAGGAGTTCTACATCAACAGGCACTGATGCACGCATGCACGCACACACGCACGCACGGACGGAAGGACGGACGGAAGGACGGACGGACGGATGGACGGACGGACGCATGCACGCACGCACGCACGCACACATTCACGCAAGCGCGCACGCACACACAGCTCACACAACTCACATCACTTCGCACTGATGCACGCATGCACGCACACACGCACGCACG
>NC_085857.1:2658126-2705626 GCF_034702125.1 Engraulis encrasicolus | reverse complement strand
CAGTGAACACACCAAAAACTTATGAAAGTGAAAGCCCATTGGGAAACTCCAACTCCCATTGTCATTGTGACACAGCACACAAGTGAACACTGCACACTGCACACAACGAAATTGCATTTATGCCTCACCCGTGCAAGGGGGCAGCCCTCAGTGGCGCCCCATGGGGAGCAGTGCGGTGGGACGGTACCATGCTCAGGGTACCTCAGTCATGGAGGAGGATGGGGCAGAGCACTGGTTGATTACTCCCCCCACCAACCTGGCGGGTCGGGAGTCGAACTGGCAACCTCTGGGATGCAAGTCTGACGCCCTAACCGCTCACCCATGACTGCCCCTTATGCAGTAGAAGTTATCGAAGATCTATGACTCAAAACACTTAAATAGCACCAAAACGCATAATTTCATGTCTGTATAATGACTTTTTAGGGCCTCATGTTGATATTTCGCCTAGGGCCCCAAAATGACTAGATCCGCCCCTGAGTGGAGATACACTTTTCCCTTAGAGTCTTACTCAGCTGTTGAGATACACTTTTACCGTTAAGTAAGAGTCTTGCTCAGCTGTTGAGATACACTTTTACCGTTAAGTAAGAGTCTTGCTCAGCTGTTGAGATACACTTTTACCGTTAAGTAAGAGTCTTGCTCAGCTGTTGAGATACACTTTTACCGTTAAGTAAGAGTCTTACTCAGCTGTTGAGATACACTTTTACCGTTAAGTAAGAGTCTTACTCAGCTGTTGAGATACACTTTTACCGTTAAGTAAGAGTCTTACTCAGCTGTTGAGATACACTTTTCCCTTAGAGTCTTACTCAGCTGTTGAGATACACTTTTACCGTTAAGTAAGAGTCTTGCTCAGCTGTTGGCAAAAATCAGCAAAAATTGGAAGCGTCATTGAAAACTACTCTCCCAGTGAACTCTGCTACTCCAAAACCTCTTGTTAAAATTTGTCTGCGGTTCCTTAAAAGCATTTGTCAAGAGCTGTTTCATACAAATGTCACTGAGGGTTTTGTTGTAATCCTTTTAGTGGTCCTCTCACCCCCTTTATTGCGTTTGTCGTACTGTATGTCTTGCTCAGGGGCCTCAAGGTTGTAGCCTTGCCTCACTTTATTCTCTTCTTCTTTTAGTGGACCTCTCAGCCCCTTAATTGTGATTGTCCTACAATATGTCTTGTGAAAGCCAATCTTGCCGAGAGTAGAAGTTTTCGCTTGATCCTCTCATGAAGTACAGTCTAGGTTGAAAGACACTTTTACCTTTGATTTCCTTTTGTACCTATGAGTCTTTCACAACTGTTGTAAAAATTGCAAGTGTCATTCAGAACTACTCTCTTAGTGAACTCTAATTCCAAAAAGACTGGCTGCGGTTCCTTAGAGGCATTTGTCAAGAGCTGTTTCATACAAATGTCACCGAGGATTTTGTTAGAATCCTTATATGCCTCTTTTCCACTGACGGTTTTCTGGTAGGCCTACAGCTCGACAAAGCATGACTCGGCCGCCGCTTTTTGAATTTCGAATAGGTACGACATAGCTCAATCGTAAAGCAAAAAGTGGCGGCAGAGTCGCACTGTGTCCAGCTGTAGTCCTACCAGAAAATCGTCAGTGGAAAAGAGGCACTAGTAGTATTTCTCTCGTATGTCTTGCACAGGGGGTTCGTGGCTGGAGCCCTGCTCACGTATTCCCTTATTCCCTTGTTCACGGTTTACTGCAATCACTCCATTGCAGCCATGGCCTTAAGGAGATGGACTTTAGATCAGAGGGTTGCAGGTTTAAATCCCATACTTCCACTACCTATATCAGTCCATGGTTGAGGTGCCCTTGAGCAAGGCACCTTACCCTACACAGTTCCAGGGACTGTAACCAATACCCTGTACATAATTGTAAATCGCTGGATTAAAAAAAAAAAAAAGTCAACTAATTGTAATGTAATCTGTTCAGAAAGGTTGATGTGCTGTGTCCTGACTGTCATTCCATTTAGTCTGGCACTATTATGTGTGAACATAGTGCACATATTTTTGGTAGTGGGCAGTGCCCGCAGTGCCCGCAGTGCCCGCAGTGGCCACCAGCTGCTGCTCATTGCTACCCGCTCCCACTAACCCAGAACAATCAGTCACCTACAGTATATCACGAAAGTGAGTACACCCCTCACAGTTTTTGCAGATTTGTGAGTATACCTTTTCATAGGAAAGCATTACAGAAATTTCACTTGGACACAATGATTAGTGACCTTTTATCAACATATTTAACCGCTTAAATTTCTTGATTGATTAAATCAAGTTGATTTTGTTTTGATTAAAACAAAATACAAAATTTGTTTATCTTGGTCTCAAGAGAGACGAACAGACCAAGGATATGGATCACTGGAACCATGTCTTGTGATCTGAAGAGACCAAGATAAACAAATTTACTTTAGATGGTGTCAAGCATGTGTGTTGGTAAACAAGTGAGTTTTACAAAAAAAGTGTATCCTCTCAATAGTCAAGCATGGTAGTGGGACTGATATGGTTTGGGGATGCATGGATGCTGTCAACATTGGCAATCTGAAATACACCTAAAAGAAACATGCATGTCAACATGCACTGTGATTACTGAAGCAGATCATGATATTCTCCATAGGATTGCATTCAAATCTCACACCAATGTATTTAAGCCAGGTGCACACTCAAAATGTAAAAGTTAAATGCAAAGAAAGGTTGAAACGCACACTATTTTTTTCATTTCGAGCCGATTTGAGCCAACACAGCCCCTTCTCTACCAGATTTTAATCTGGGGTGTACTCACTTTTGTGACTACATGTTCAAACATTAATGGCTATATTTTGTTTTTTTTTATGAGTGAACAAGAAATTCTAGCGGTTAAATATGTTGTTAATAGGTCACTAATCATTGTGTCAAAGTGACATTTCTGTAATGCTTTCCTATGAAAAGATATACTCACAAATCTGCAAAAACTGTGAGGAGTGTACTCACGTTTGTGATATACTGTAGAAAGCCCTCATAGCAAGCCCAACTGGGAAACCCCAACTCCCATTGTCATTGTGACACAGCACACAAATGAACACTGCACACAGCACACAACACAATTGCATTTATGCCTCACCCGTGCAAGGGGGCAGCCCCCAATGGTGACCCAAGGGAGCAGTGTGGCGGGACAGTACCATGCTCAGGGTACCTCAGTCATGGAGGAGGATCGGGGAGAGCACTGGTTAATTAGTCCCCTCCACCAACCTGGCAGGTCGGGAGTCGAACTGGCAACCTTTGGGCTACAAGTCTGATGCCCTAACCGCTTACCCATGACTGCCATAACCCACACATGGTGAGGATCTGGATATTGTTTCCCTTGTGCACGTTTTTGCTTGTCAGTTGTGTATTGTTAAGAGCTTTCTATTTAAACCTTGTGATGGAGAACCATGACTAGGGTCGACAATGTGCGCTCTGACTGTGATTCCAACAATTATGTATCAATCAAGATTCATTTTTTTTGGGACGGGTCAATAAGAAATGGGAGGATCCAAAGGAAAATAAGTATTTACACAGTTAGTTATGGAAGCTCAGTCACTGTGTTTAGCCATACTAACAAAGTAGCGGACCCCAATCTTCAATTTTGTTTGCCCTGGGTCTGATTTCAATGACAGTTTGACATTTCTCTCCTGGCATTCCTAACGAGATGCCTGACGAGAATCCCAATATTGTGAAATACCCCAACCCAACCATTTACATCCACATTCACCCCACCTCCACTGCTATCCACCCCATTGCATCCCAATGTGTTCATTGCTACCCCACCCCCACACTGAATTCATAAACCCCTACCACCACCATCCCATCCCAACGCAGACATACACAGAGAAAAAACAGGAGGTAAAAGAGTGATAGCTCAAGTGACATAGAGAAGGGAAGAGAGAGAGAGAGAGAGAGAGAGAGAGAGAGAGAGAGAGAGAGAGAGAGAGAGAGAGAGAGAGAGAGAGACAGAGAGAGAGAGACGTAGAGAGAGAGAGAGACTTCGAGAGGGCAATTAGTATCTCATCCACAGCCCCTCTGATACTGATAGCACACAATTGATCCTAGCTGACATGATTAATTTGCTGAGGGAGCAGCCCTGCTCCTATTGTTGATGCCAGCCTTGATAGCCTCATCAGGGGAAGGGGACAGCCCACTGCCTGGGTGGGTACGTGGTTTGGATGTCAGAGTAGAAGGTGGTCGGTGTGTGTGTGGGTGCTAGGGCTTGATTGTGCTGTTGAGATCGCTGTGACAGCCTCACTGGAACAGCTGCAGGCTGCCTGGGTGGGTTCGGTCTTAGAGCAGGTGGATGTTGTTGGACTGTATTAGCGCTTCTCAACAGGGGCCCTACAGTCCCCAGGGGTCGTTCGGGCTCCCTAGGGGGGGCATTTCTCTATGGAGGGTTGGCGAATGAAGGGACCAAAGCAAATTCACCAGGAGCGAAGCAATGCGATGCAATTCAGAGAGTGAAATTCAGAGATTAAAAGTCAGCTAATATAAAGGTAATGAGCTACGATGCGGTTCAGCAAAAAACAATAGGAATTATATGGTGTCAGACAGAAGTGGGATGGCTTGCCATGAGGTCATTGGAGGCGGACCCAGCAGTGTTGGCCATGCAAAGGACCCTAGGATCGATAACCCTGCTGAGAGGGAGCACAGTATGGATAGTCCTTGAATGGGAGAAGTGTGGTGGGTGGTACATAGGGACACCAAGAGTGTGTGAAGCAGCCCCCTTTGCGTTAAGGTAGAAAAAAGATAATGTAGAGAGAGAGAGAGGCTGAAATGGCTGCCAGAGAATCTGAGAGTCTGTTTATTGGCTCCTAATGAAAATCACCACCAGGGAGTATTCACTGTTACATCTGCAGAGAAAAGTATTTCTGTCAATGACAAATGCGCTGCTGTTTTTTTCCAATTCAAATCCGGTTTAAGGAGAGAACACAGTGTACCGCAACATTAGCAATTCCAAACAGTCATAAATGTGGTGGTAAACAGTGCAGATGTTTTTTTTGTTTTTTTTCCAGAGGTCTCAATCCCAAAATAAGTGACCAGTGGCATTTCAAAGCAACAATAAGCAAACAAAAAAAGATATTGTCTTACCACGGAAAAGATCTTTCTTTGGTACAGTAGAAACCAGCATAAATTGTGCCAGGTATTCCCAGGTCCAAACTTGATTGAGTAAGGAGCATTGTTTGTCCTGTCACACTCGTTTCCATTGGGGGTAGTCATGGGTAAGCGGTTAGGGCGTCGGACTTGAAACCCAGAGGTTGCCGGTTTGTCTCCTGAACTGCCAGATTGGTGGGGGGAGTAATCAACCAGAGCTCGCCCCCATCCTCCCCCATGACTAAGGTACCCTGAGCATTTTACCGTCCTGTCGCACTGCTTCCTTGGGGCGACATTGGAGGCTGCACCTTGAATGGGTGAGGCATAAATGCAATTTTGTTGTATGCAGTGAACACTTGTGTGTTGTGGAGTGCTATGTCACAATGATAATGGGACTTGGAGTTTCCCAGTAGGACTTTCACTTTTACATAGTGAGTTCCTCCGTGTGTGCTGCTGCTGCTGATGCTAGCACTTTGCCCCCATAAGTAGGCTACTTCAGATCTTCACTCTGATCTTTTATCCACTTACTGAAAGCCTTCTGGTTAGCTTGGCAATGTTCAGAAAAGTTATAAAGGTCGAAGTACTGTAAGTCAGATAGTAAAAAATGAGACTCATCCCATTTCATCTCAGAGAGAGAGAGAGAGAGAGAGAGAGAGAGAGAGAGAGAGAGAGAGAGAGAGAGAGAGAGAGAGAGAGAGAGAGAGAGAGAGAGAGAGAGTAATCCCATCCCAACGCAGACATACAGAGAGAAAAAAGATAGTAGAAGTGTGATAGTGCAAGTGACATAGAGAAGGGTGGAGAGAGAGAGAGAGAGAGAGAGAGAGAGAGAGAGAGAGAGAGAGAGAGAGAGAGAGAGAGAGAGAGAGAGAGAGATGAACGAGAGAGAGTAGATAAGGTGTTCGGCCATGTATGCCACATATACAAGTAGCATATACTGTATGCACCTTTTTAATAACCTGTTTGCCACTAACACTCTGCTTGCAAACAGCAGGAAGAGAAGTCACACACACACACACACACACACACACACACACACACACACACACACACACACACACACACACACACACACACACACACACACACACACACACACACACACAGTGTTGTATCCTGTACAAATTCCGCTCAGTATCCTGCATAATTGGGAGCACACACACACACACACACACACACACACACACACACACACACACACACACACACACACACACACACACACACACACACACACACACACACTCGCCTAACTATGCCGTCTCTCTCTCTCTCTCTCTCTCTCTCTCTCTCTCTCTCTCTCTCTCTCTCTCTCTCTGTCTTTGTGACTCTGCCTCCATCCCTCTCATCCCCCTCTATCTTCATATATTCTTATCATGTTTACATTCTCTTTTCCTCTTTCTCTTCTCTAGATATTGGTGTTGACTGACCCAGAGTTTGAGAGCAGTGTTCTCATCAGCTCAGATGAGGGGGCCACCTACCAGAAGTACCGCCTCAGCTTCTACGTCCTCAGCCTGCTCTTCCACCCCATCCAAGAGGACTGGGCCCTGGCCTACAGCCACGACCAGAAGGTGGGATTCACACACACGCACGCACGCATGGACACACACACACGCGCACGCACATTCCCCATTTGCACATGCAAGCACGCGTGTACGCATGCACGCACGCACGCACGCACAATCTTTCGCACGCACACACACACACAAACACACACACACACACACACACACACACACACACACACACACACACACACACACACACACACACACACACACACACACACACACACACACACACACACACACACACACACATACACACAGACCACTTGCGTATCTTTCTCTGTCCTCTTAAATTTTTCTCTCAACTCCATCATTGAAATGTTTCAATTTGCATCTGCACTCTAATATAATTTGGTTTGTCCTTAGTCAACAAAATGAATATTATTCCTCCCTATACTTGCTTTATACTTTTACTACTATATACAAACTTTTACTATACAGTAGGCAAATACTTTCATTCAAAGACATTTGACAACTGACACATTGGAAAATATAGCCCTGTCAATATGAATAATAGAGAAAATGTTGAGTATAAAATACCCTGTCGGAAAACGCTAGAGAGTAGAGAACACAGAGAGTTTCAGATGCTTCTCCCTTCTCGTGTGTCAGTACTTGACATCAGACATCAGTCTTCTCTTCAATCTCTGAAAAAGGAAATTCTAATCAGCCTTGAACCCTCTGGGTATTTTAAATAAAGGAAGCCTATTCCCCTGGGTCAGTAGACAAGAAAGCCAAGAATGAAAGTAAAGGAGGGAGAAAAAAGATCTCTCTCTAACTGCCCAAGAAGATCCGAGACACTTTCACACCATGTTGCCTTAAGTTGACATAAGCCAACAAGAAAGGCGGTCAGGCCTTGGCTTTGAATCTGATTCTTAAGAAAAATCCAACCTTGAAGTACTTTGCGGTTCTAATAAGGGCCAGTGGGGTTCACACACAGACACACTGCGGGTCCTGTCAATGGGTTGCATCATCTAGGCCGACCAACCGACCGACAGATTGGTTGACCGGCTTTGTATGGCATGAGTGGCAGCTTTTGGCGTACCGATAGCACAGGTGCACTGCTCTAGTCTAATCCATCCACCCTTTCTGAGTCCAAACAGCCTGATCCAAACTCCCGATCCACATTCCTCCACCGTCTAGACCTTAACCATCCCTCAAATGTCACACTACAAATGCAGTTTATTGATGGAAGAATGCTTTGGGGCCTTACTGTGGCTGATGTGGTAGGACACTCGTCTAAAGGGCAGATTATAGTTCAGCAACAGCGCCTGTTGGTTACGGTCGCTAACCACGGTTGATGTTATAGATCTGCGCATGAGGTCTCATGTTGTTAGCCACATTTGGCTACATAGCTACAAGGCTACAGTACAGTAGTCAGACTGCAGGCATTGTGCCGTGAGTGCTAAACTGATGTATTGTTTGTTTGTTACTTACTAGTTCAGTCATTGTAGCTTCATTTATTTACACACACTGGAAAGAAAGCGTTCGTATTCCACAGAATATTGACAGTTTGGCTCTCGTAAACTACCGGAGAACTGTGCCGCCACGAGAACAAGGAAGTAGCGAGACGACCAATCACAGCGCCTTTTCTCTGCGACCTTTCGCAACCGTCTGTCGCGTAGTCAGGATTTTTTTGAGGCGCGCGACGACGGTTGCAGAGCCTCTGCGCGGGGGGCGTGGTCGCGCACAGACGGTTGCACAGGCTCTGCAACCGTCAGCGCCAATAAGTATAAATTGGCCTTAATACGCTGCTGACTCGAGTTCGATTCCCGGCCCGGGTCCTTTGCCAGTCATTCCCCGTTTCTCTCACCCAACTCACTTCCTGGGTAACACTTCCAAATAAGGGGCCATAAGTAACAGTAAAGTAGCTACAACCTAATACTTAAGTAAGGGTTAATAATCATTACTTAATGCCACATTAGACACATATTAATTGTTATTAATGCATTAGTAAGCAGTTACTTAACTATTACCTTGTGTTACAAGTTAATAGCATATTATTATTTAACTAATAGATAAGTAAGGGCACAGTTAATAGTTAAGTAGCTATCAGGTCATACTTAACTAAGGACCAAAATTAACACTTACTTAATACAAAAGTAAGGCATAACTAATGGTTAATTAATGCATAAATATTGGGTTTTGGGACCCTTATATTAGAGTTGGCTGAGGATAACTAATGGTTAATTAATAGATAGATATTGGTGTTTGGGACCCTTATATTAGAGTTGGCTGTGGATAACTAATGGTTAATTAATCAATTGGTATTGATGTTTGGGACCCTTATAATAGAGTTGGCTGAGCATACCTAATAGTTAAGTAATTAATCTACTGTGACATCTAGTTTTCACTCGTTCAAATCATATAAATAGTGGCAACAGGAGCCATTATATAGCAAGGATTGGACGTACACTTCTCAATGATGGTGGGGTGATGAGATGTAATTTTTTCATGTACCACTTATTAATTTTAATGGTAAAAACCCTACAATAAATGCAGAACATTATGAAGAGTAATAGTTTTGAAGCGAAACTAAACCATTCCTTTGTGATAATTAAGTTAATGTTTGAGAATATTAGCTCCAAGAAGTGCAGTGCATGATGGGTACGCAATCTACAGACAACAATATTTCGGTATTATTTAATCATTAGATATGCCTTGCTTTTGTATTAAGTAAGTGTTAATTAAGGTCCTTAGTTAAGTATGACCTAATAGCTACTTAACTATTAACTGTACCCTTACTTATCTATTAGTTAAATAATTATATGCTATGAACTTGAGACACATGGTAAGGGGCCATATATATAAGGGGCCATAATTAACAGCAAATTAGCTATAACCTAATACTTTAGTAAGGGTTAACAATCACTACTTAATGCCACATTAGACACATATAAATTGTTATTAATTCACATGTAAACATTAGTAAGCAGTTGCTTAACTATTAGATAACTATTACCATGTGTCACAAGTTCATAGCATATCATTATTTAACTAATAGATAAGTAAGGGTTAAAGTGGACATGAAACATTACATTTATAGCGTTTTATATAAGTTAAGTATAGTTTTAATTTATTTAGAGATGAAAATTATAGCAATATAATCGTAGATAATTTAAAAAAGACATTTTGGATACATTAGTTATGCAGGTCATTATTAATGTCACAATTTCATAGCATATAATTATTTAACTAATAGATAAGTAAGGGTACAGTTAAAGTGGACATGAAACATTACATTTATAGCGTTTTATATAAGTTAAGTATAGTTTTAATTTATTTAGAGATGAAAATTATAGCAATATAATCGTAGATCATTTAAAAAAGACATTTCGGATACATTAGTTATGCATGCCATTATTAATATTCGCCGCCATCTTGTTTATGACATCACCGGGTGTGTTGCAAAGTTCTTCCGGTATCTCTGTGTTGGTTGGTTCGGTTACTCTGGGATACTGTGCTCTGCTGCTGCTCACCCGTAGCCTGCTAAAAACTTAGCTAAACTATGGAGGATGAAGTGGAGAGATTTAGCGAATCCCACGGCTTTCCCCCAATGGCTTATGCTTTCGAGCCAATAGTGAAGGAACTGCGTAGCATTGCCACTACTGGGCATATGGAAGCAGGACTAGGGCTATGCGAATCGGTTTCGGGAGGTGAGAGCAGGGTGGGCAACATTGACTGGTGCATGTGTAATCATTGCCAGCCCATGTGCACGTCGTGGGAGTGCAAGTGTTGCCTTGAGACTGATTTGGACCATTTGATCGAGGGTGAGACGTGTATCACCATGTCTCAGATGTTCAGCATCTTCTGCCTTGAAAACGACGTATTGGAAGTGGCGATGCTGTCACTACGAGAGGTACGAGGGGAGCCACTGAAGCTGCCCATCAGGTAAATACGGTAGCTACGCTTGCTTCATTTAACATACACACGGAGAAGTATCTGTTATTACATCACAGATCTGCACCTCTTGACTACGCCTGACACAATGTCCTTCCTAAAACTATAGTCCTTGTTCACTTTCCTGGGAGTGGTGATGTAGTGTTGTGCTCCCTTTGAGAACTTGTGTTTGAATTGTATCTCTCCATCTTTTCTTTTTGCCATTTGTCTGTTGGAATTGACATTGTGATCTATTGCAGCAATCTGGAGGCGTGCTTCGAAACTTTCCTTTAGGAATTTCTTCCTTTTGGTGGCATATTTGGTGTACAGGGAGTGAAGTGACTCAAGTTGGCCTGTGTGTACACATTCACATGTTTTCTCCAGTTTCTTCAGGAGGACCTTGTCCAGAACCACCTTCTGGAGGACTTCAAAAGCAGCTGAGTCAGGCTGTAACCAGGGATGCATTCTTTCTTCCTCAGCTGTGTAAGGTGCATGTTCACACTTGGTCATCGTTTCTCCACAGGTCCACTCGTGAACATTTGTGATGTGGAGCAAGTCTGTAGCCAACACGGACACTGACACACCATGCTCCTTCAGCTGTGATGGGCACCTCTCCATGCCCTCTACCTCCAACCAATAGCTTTTTTTTTATTTTTATTTTTTACTTCCGTCACCTCCACAGTCTCCTGTGCCAGCACCAGGCCTGAGTTGGTGTCAAGGAGGGAGTAAGTTCCGAATGTGGTATTGTGTCCAGGGCTGTCATATCTACAATCACCACACAGCAGGAGTGGTTCATCCCCTGCAGCAGCCAGCAGAGACTCATTATGGGTGGTCCATACATTTTTTACCTCCTGTATTATGTAGGCCTTCTGAATGTTGAACAACTCGACAAACATTTCAGGCCAATGGGGTCGCATATTTCAAGGAAGGGGCTACATTCACTGCCAGTAACAAAGGTCGCTGCCGGTATAGTGATGTTGCACTCCATCATCCCCCTGACAAGTGGTTGTGATGTCCAGGTGTAATTATGACCATCAATGCACTCTGTTTCAACTTTCAACCCAAACTCACTCTTCTTTATAACTGCTGGTTGAGTAAGGCATTTTCCACATCCTTCTAGGTGACACAGCTTGAAGAGTTTTTTAATCTCTGAAATTGAAGCGATGCATTTGCGGTCAGAGATGGCGGCTACATCACATTCAGTCACTCTCACTGTCACTCTCCTCACTGTCACTCTCCTCACTGCTTTCTAGGTGGTCTTCCCTCATCCCTTCCCTCATCAAAATCCTCATCTGACTCCTCCTCTTCCATTGCACTACCCTCATCTAAGTTATCCCACTCTGTGTCACTTGAGCAGGCGGCAGGCTTTGGTGCTGGCAAGGGTGTTAAGTCCCGCACTGGCTTGCTGTAAGGATGGTCATGGCTAATCCAACTGTCAATGTTGCCTGTCATTGTGCCTTTACTGTACTGATGCACTTCATCAGTCTGTGTGCCTACACTCACGGTTTTAGGTAGGCCTAATTGATGTTCTTGCAGAATGTCACACTCAGTAGTACTTTCACCGTCTACCTCAAAATGAATGGATGTATGCCTGACCTATAGAAATAAAGAATATGTTTGCAGTTCAAAGGCATTTGTTCGCTTGTGTTGATTTTATACTAAGGTGATATACTGTGTAATGTGTAGATCTATTTTAGGAGTGTGTGTTGTTTTATTCAGTAGTAAAATAATCTAAATGTTTCATTCTTCCTTTGTGAAGTTGTAGTTATACTTATCTTTATATGTCAGATTTTGATACTTGAATGGGAAATAAGCTATCCTATAATGATGATGAATATAGAGGGTAAATGACTGGTTAAAAATTGTTGGGTTTGCCATTTGGTGTAATGCAACAAGACATTAAGTCTACTAAATATAGGCTACATATTATGTATTTGTTGGGTTGGGTACTATCAGAGAGGGTTTATATAGGTAGAAAGGCTATGGTACTATACCACTGAAAGCCAAACAACTATTAAATAACTGCACCCAAGCCTGTGGCCTAAAATTTTAAAGAAAGGTTGGAAGTTTAATGTATCCTGACACGCCCACTAGCGGGCATGGTGTAGTAGATGGAGGTAGCGATCGCCCGACATTTAATCTTAACCCACCCCAAGTAAATAAAAACCTGTTAACAACTGTGGTGGGCGAGAAAGGTGCAAGTGTTCAAAGCTAACATGGAATTGCACAATGTTTTTATTACCCTTGGTGATTAATTTAGCATTTAGTCTGTCTTTCATACTATCGTAGGCTACCTGAAGTTGTTCTACTAGATGAGTGCGCCGTTGTCGTCTTTTCAGGCGCAGCGCAATTTTGGCAGGGCCAAAGTTACGTTACCATACTTTGCCATACGTTGTAAAATTGAACACAGAGGGGGTTGCGTCCAATTTAAGCCTGTTTGTGGACCTAGTCACTAGACGCCCTGATGGATCAAATATCTTTTCCTCTATGTAGGCTAATCTTCATCCAAAAAATGGTCACTGCAGACCGGCATAGTTGTTGACAGGAGGGTTTTTCCACTTTAGCGCGGCCAACAAACGGTGGAGGACCGTTTTGCGCTTCAAGGGCAGGTGATGGAAATGAACTGCCTTGCTCTTACTCGCCTTTAAACGGTAAAATGTATTCTTGCAGCCAGGTGCAATACAATAACGCCCTCCCTTTGTCCTCTACTTATTACCGTTCTCCATAATAGTCAAATCTCTATATTAAATGTCGTTGTGTCCGTCTCCGATGCTTGCTACTGTAGAATTTCCAAGGCAACACACCCAGTGATGTAACGTTCTGCCGTGGAACATCATGGCGCTACACAGTTGCTTAAATGTATCTTTCTCAAACTTATTATATTTTAACCAGTGTCACTGACACTATTAAGGCAACTCGAATGGATAGACTAAGACTCAATATTTCTAATGAGGACAACTTTGTCTAGTGTTTCATGTCCACTTTAATAGTTAAGTAGCTATTAGGTCATACTTAACTAAGGACCTTAATTAACACTTACTTAATACAAAAGCAAGGCATATCTAATGATTAAATAATACCGAAATATTGTTGTCTGTAGATTGCGTACCCATCATGCACTGCACTTCTTGGAGCTAATATTCTCAAACATTAACTTAATTATCACAAAGGAATGGTTTAGTTTCGCTTCAAAACTATTAATCTTCATAATGTTTGTAAGCTTTTTTTTTCTTTCCGATGGCGTGGGCTTTCTAACTTAGTTGCGCCACGACTCTGAACATTTCAGAAGACAACTGAACTGACAGCTACGGTCACACTACTCTGACAGTCGGCTCTCCTCCTCTGCCCTGGTCGCTATTTCGTTCCACAACCACTCATTTTTAACGTCACTATTTACAATTACTACTAGCATTCACCAACACACAGAACCTTGCTCTAACCCCCGCCACATTCTCATCACTCGCACAAAACATAGTCTACACAACAGAAGTAGCGCTATGCATAATCTGCGTAAGTCCTGTTATTGAAACGGTCAGGGTTTCGCTGCTTCAAAAATGCAGCCTGTTACAGCAAGGTTCATATAGTAATAATAGCAGTAGTGACGTTAAAAGGGTTGTAGCGAAAGCGACGAGAGCATAGGAGGAGAGCTGCCTGTCAGAATAGTGTGAGCGCAGCTTATCTGACAGAAGGCTGGTCGTCTGAAATGTTTTCAATCCTGCCGCGCACAACAGCATGGAGTTGCCGCTCGCTGCACTGGAAAGCCCACGGTGGGAGGCTACGTCGTGACGCTAGTGTCCATGGGTAATGTAGGAAATCTCGCCCTATAACGTTCGTCAGAGCAGCGGTTTACCGTTCATAAGTTACTGTACTCGGGCGCTACTAACCAAATTGGCGGGTAGGTATTTTTTTCTACTAGCCAAAATGAATTTTCACCTGTGTTTGGCGTGTTGGCGTGTGTTAATTTAGAGACCTGATTATGCCTTACTTTTGTATTAAGTAAGTGTTAATTTTGGTCCTTAGTTAAGTATGACCTGATAGCTACTTAACTATTAACTGTGCCCTTACTTATCTATTAGTTAAATAATAATATGCTATTAACTTGTAAAACAAGGTAATAGTTATCTAATAGTTAAGTAACTGCTTACTAATGTTCAGCATATGCATTAATAACAATTAATATGTGTCTAATGTGGCATTAAGTAATGATTATTAACCCTTACTTAAGTATTAAGTTGTAGCTACTTTACTGTTAATTATGGCCCCTTATTTGGAAGTGTTACCCTAAAAAGAAGAAGAAGAAGAAGAAGAAGAAGAAGAAGAAGAAGAAGAAGAAGAAGAAGAAGAAGAAGGAGCCTGCTTTGGTTGTCTGGGTGACAGCTTTTAGCCCACTCTTACTGTCTTGTGCCTAAATGTATTCCGTCTTATCTTTGACATTGTTTAGCTATGCACTTAGCTGAAGCTTTTTATCCAAAGCGACTCACAGGAATTGGCAGGGTATTGGTTACAGCTCCTGGAACAGTGTGTGGTTAGGTGCCTTGGAGTGTGGTAGGGAGTGGAATTCGACCCTGCAAAAAATCCATCGTAGCCATAAGGCCATGGCTGCCGGTTAGGCCACGGCCACAATCTTTCTTCATGTAGTACACGCACTTCGACCCAAAGCAGAGGTGTCTGCCAACCACCTTCTCTCCACCCTCACGACATCACCT
This sequence comes from Engraulis encrasicolus, assembly GCF_034702125.1. Lineage (NCBI taxonomy): Eukaryota > Metazoa > Chordata > Actinopteri > Clupeiformes > Engraulidae > Engraulis > Engraulis encrasicolus. The sequence goes on along the minus strand of NC_085857.1, from coordinate 2,690,393 downwards.
TTACTCTGCTGTGAAAGATGGAATTTCAGAGAGTTCAATTCGTCAGACCAATGGCAGGTGCTAAAGATGACATGTTTGGCTTTGGGGTGAGTGACAACTTCAGCTTGCCCTTAGCACTGCTGTTTGCCCCACCCTGCCAAATGCACCACCTCTGGCAACCCCTCGACCCCTCTAACCAATCCCGCGAGAGACTCAGAGGTGGTGACGATGACACACGTCTGCTTTGTGGTGTGATGAATGTCAACCTTTTATTGACCCTAACCCCCCACCCATCACTGTGTGTTGGCTCAGTTTGCTTATGACCCTCCCCACACGTACGCAACCTCACACACACACACACTCACACACCCTCCACTTCCTGTGTTCACACTGTGTGTGTGTGTGCGTATGTGCGTGTGTGCGTGTGTGTGTGCGTGTGTGTGTGTGTGTGTGTGTGTGTATGTAGGTGTGTGTGCGTGTGTGTGTGCGTGCGTGCGTATGCATGCATTTGTGGGGGTGGGTGATATGTGTCAGACTGAGAAAGACAGAGATAGAGAGAAAATCCCTCAGGAGTCTTTGTGCCCATCACTACCAAATCTCCATTCTTACAGAGGATATATCATCAAACACATTGAACTGATATGGTCTTTTTTTGTGTAGCTATGTGTGTTCTCACACATATGTGTGTTTGTGAGTGTGTGTGCATACATGTGTGCACACGAGTGAAGTACTGAGTCAGTCATTGGCAATTAGGATGCCCCCCTACCACACACACACGCACGCACGCACGTACACACACACAGACACACCAATCCCCTGACAAATGTTCTGCCGACAATCTGTTACAGGACGTAAGCCAATCAGCCGAGCCTCAGGCTCTGGAAGCACCGAACACACTGCCATGCACACACGCACGCACGCACACACACACACACACACACACACTGGGAATTGGTCCATCCAGGCCTTGTCTCCTCATAGTATATCTGCCTTTTATTATCATTCTATTATGGTGGAATCTCAAGACTAGAGCCATTTTGCTGTAGAGTTGATGGAGTCAGTTATGAAGGTATAGCCTGGGCAAAAGCTGACTGTTGACTCTGTCAAACAGTCTGGCGAAAGCTAAGAGGAATCCGTCTCCGTGAAGGATGGGAGATCTTACTCTGCCATTGAGAAATTCATTGGAGTTCCGAATTCAAATTAAAATTCATATGGTGCTTTATTAGCAGGACTATTACAATATAGTGTCGCAAAAGCATACAAATAACAAAACAAAAATGTGAGTAGCGTTACCTTAACCAATCAGTTACGGATTTTGTGGGTGAGTTCTGCCTCACCACTCTTAACTGTTTGCTGATTGGCTGAACAATGAGCGAACCGAGCTAGCAGGGTTTCACTGGACTAAGTGCGGAGCCAACATCTTTAGGTGGAAGTACAAAGGATTTCGTTGCCAGGCTAATTAAGACATGCGATGGGGGACAAGATAAACATTTTGCCCCAAACTCAGATGCATGCGTACTCGCTCCATATCTTTCTCTTCTCTGTCTGTCATTCTGTTATTCTCACTCAGTATCTCTTTCACTGTCATTATCTATTCTGCTATTTTTGACTGTCATTTTTTCTTTACTTTCAGCCTCTCTCTCTTTCTTTCTTTCTCCCCCCCCCTCTCTCTCTCTCCATATATAGCTGCCCACATCTTCCTCTGTCTAACCTTTTCCATTCCTATTGCCTATTCAGCTCCCGACTCTATACCTTCCATATTTTGACAAAATTTGGTTACCAAGCAACCCCAAAGTTCTGGGAGTTATGTCGTGACTGCTGGTCCAGACTTCAGTCTAGTAATATGAAGGGCGTAGGAGGACCCCCTGAGCCTTTTCCCTAAGATATGAGTTTCAAATGAACTATAGATATGCTTTCTCTGACACTTTTGAGAAAATTTCTGGCACTTTTGTGGAAAGTGTAGAAATTCAGTCCCCACACCTTTTAGAGCGAGAGTGAGATGGGGGGAGAAAGAGACAGAGAGAGAGAGAGAGAGAGAGAGAGAGAGAAAGATAGAGAATGGGGGTGAATGGGTGTGAATAGAGAAAGAGAGAGGGGAGGGATACAGAGAAAGAGAGGACCGAATGGAGGATAGAAGCATGTGCAGTACCTGTTTGCATGAGGAACATTATATAAATATTTCTTCCTTCTGTCAATATCCGTCAATACCCATGTGTCAGCATATCACAGTCTGTACATGTAAGTTGTAACAGCTAAGTGTGATGTGCTGTAAAACAAATGTATAAACCCAAAACATTGCCACCATTATAATGAACCAGAGCTGGACAGGGGGAGAAATAGGGCCCGGGCACTTTTGGCTTAAAGGGGCCCCTCATGGGGGAGAAATAGCGCCCGGGCACTTCTCGCTTAAAGGGGCCCCTCATAATTAGCGTGCACGGAACTGACTCACCTTTTTTATTTTTTTAAACATTTCTGAAAATAGGGGCCCAGGAGAATGCAGGGCCCACCGGGGAGTCAGTTCTGTGCACGCTACTTATGAGAGGGTGAAGTGCCCACCGGGAAATGCCCGCTATGCCAGATGGCCAGTCCGGCCCTGTAATGAACTTCTGCAAGACCTCCTGTCCCTCCCCAGTGATTGGTGTAGGACCTCCTGTCCCTCCCCAGTGATTGGTGTAGGACCTCCTGTCCCTCCCCAGTGATTGGTGTAGGCTGACTCTGGCTGCAAGACCTCCTGTCCCTCCCCAGTGATTGGTGTAGGACCTCCTGTCCCTCCCCAGTGATTGGTGTAGGACCTCCTGTCCCTCCCCAGTGATTGGTGTAGGCTGACTCTGGCTGCAGGTCAGATGTGTTTGCTTCTTACTCCTACTCTTTCCTCATTCGTCTTCTCTCCTCCTTTCTTCTCCTCATTCGTCTTCTCTCCTCCTTTCTTCTCCTCATTCGTCTTCTCTCCTCCTTTCTTCTCCTCATTCGTCTTCTCTCCTCCTTTCTTCTCCTCATTCGTCTTCTCTCCTCCTTTCTTCTCCTCATTCGTCTTCTCTCCTCCTTTCTTCTCCTCATTCGTCTTCTCTCCTCCTTTCTTCTCCTCATTCGTCTTCTCTCCTCCTTTCTTCTCCTCATTCGTCTTCTCTCCTCCTTTCTTCTCCTCATTCGTCTTCTCTCCTCCTTTCTTCTCCTCATTCGTCTTCTCTCCTCCTTTCTTCTCCTCATTCGTCTTCTCTCCTCCTTTCTTCTCCTCATTCGTCTTCTCTCCTCCTTTCTTCTCCTCATTCGTCTTCTCTCCTCCTTTCTTCTCCTCATTCGTCTTCTCTCCTCCTTTCTTCTCCTCATTCGTCTTCTCTCCTCCTTTCTTCTCCTCATTCGTCTTCTCTCCTCCTTTCTTCTTCTCGCTTGTTTTTCTCGTCTCGCTTCGCTTCAGTGTTTCTGCTCCGAGCGGCCCCCTTACTCTTTTCCAGGTCAGTGTGTGTCTGGAGGAATCGGACGGTTGCTGCTGCTGAGGTTGTATTTGCCGCTTTTTTCAGGACATTGATGATCTAGGAGGCCAACCTTTCTTGACTTCTCTCTTCTGTGTGTGTGTGTGTGTGTCTGTGTCTGTGTGTATGTGTGTGTGTGCGTGCGTGTCAAATATTGCTCAATATCGGCCGCTGTTAGCGGCTCTTGCTGCAGTTAGTGCTATTTTCAGGCCATGGATGAATCAGGCGGACGACCTTTCTTGACCTCTCTCCTCTGCCAGCCCTTCCGCTCTTCCTCTGTGTGTGTGTGTGTGTGTGTGTGTGTGTGTGTGTGTGTGTGTGTGTGTGTGTGTGTGTGTGTGTGTGTGTGTGTGTGTGTGTGTGTGTGTGTGTGTGTGTGTGTGTTTGTGTGTGTGTGTCTGTGTGTGTGCGTGTCTGCGTGTGTGCGTGTCTGTGTGTGTGTGTGTGTGGTGCTATTGCGTGGTGTTATTCATCAGCCCAGCCCACTGCTGTGCCAAAGTGACTCTCCCTCTTCTGACATGTGGAGTCCCACCGAGATATTTTAAAAATAATTATCCTACCCTCCCTCTACCTTTCTCCTCTTCCTTTCTTTTCCTCCTCTTCCTTTCATTTTCTGCCCACCCTTTTCCCCCTCTTCTCCTCCATCCTATGTCTTGTCATCCTCCATCCGTCCCCCCCTCTTTTGCATTATTGTCCTTCGTTTTCCTTTCAATTCCTCCCCTTCCCTTCCTTTCTCCACATGCCTCTAACCTCCCTTTTCCTCCTCCCATCCTTTCCACCTCCTACCTTAATAATTTAATATTCCTCTTCTGCCAGTTCTACCCCTTTTCTTCTCCACATGTCTTCTCTCCCTCCTCCCTCCTCCGCTCCCTCCATCATTCTCCTCCTCCTCCTCTTCCTTCTCCCCATGTTGTTGTTTGTGTTAGAGGCGTTAGAGGTGTACAAGCACATCCATGTTGGGTGGATCATTAAAAGCAGGCAGGGGGTAGCTAGTGATCAGAGGCTTAACATGGTAAATTGAAGTGATGCCTACCCAGGGAGTGGGCAGAAAATTAGTGTGCTTGCGTGCATGCATGCGTGTGTGCATATGTGAGTGAGAAAGAGAGAGAGAGAGAGAGAGAGAGAGAGAGAGAGAGAGAGAGAGAGAGAGAGATTAATAGAGAGAGACTTTAAAGCTTCAAGATGTCAGTCATGTAGTGAGTCTAACAGTAAGACAGACAGTATCATGTTGTTGAGGCATGGCGGCTCAACTGGCCAGTTTGCAGTTTTTAATTGAAGTCCCAGGAGAGTCTCCTACTGTGTCATCTGTCATGGTTGTCATGGTTATCCATCATTTAAACACAAATAAACAAAAATAAATATAATAAATGTGTTTCACCTATCCGTGTTTGTTAAATCATTAGCAGAAGGGGGTTTGTTGCAATCAGAGCTTAATCGAGTGAAGTGAAGTAAAGTGAAGTGATAGTAGCAAACAAAGTGTGAAACGGCATCAATGGACTCCCATAGGGATGCAGACATTGCATGTGTAAAGGTTAATTGCATTCAGTTGTCGGTCATATATGTATTGGTCTCAGGAGTCTCATGTTGTGTGGTGTATGACATATTGACAAATGTTGGCTCAACAGGTCACGTTGTAATTTATAATTGACGTCCCAGGAGGCATAGCCGCTGTCTTCTTTTTTCCCTGCTTTCTGTGTTTTCTGTTTCACGCTTCCAATTCTGGGGTCCGTTTCTCGAAAGCGTCTTTGCTATCGTCGTTAGCAAACTCCTTCTTAAGAGCGACTGAAGTCTCTCTCTCGATAGCGATGCTCACCACAAAATCAAAGGGAATGGTATGACGGTCTTAAGACGGTTAGCAACGACAAGAATCGAGAAACGGACCCCTGGTTGACATGGTATCTGTTATTCTAGCATAATAAATAAATAAATAAATAAATAAATAAATCCCCTCTCCACATGAGCTTGTTTGTTTAATGCTGTTTGTTGTATACATGCAGCCATGTTGGTTAAATCATTGACAACAGCAGGAGGGGGTAGCCAGTAATCAGGGCTTAATAAGGTCAGATGAAGCTTTGTGTAGTGGAATGAAGTACAGTAACGGTTCACCAGGGAGTCCCAGTGTAGTGGAAACCGGTGTTGGTGAAAGGGCAATGTCTATCACAGTGATTTCCAACCTATGGGCCGGGGCCCACTGGTGGGCCCTGAAGGTATACCGAGTGGTCCTTGAAATAATGTTCTAAAAATAATAATCACATTTTGGTGTGTGTTGCTGCTGAATTATGTGAGTTTTATTCGTAATCGGGTCAGAGGGGGGCCCCGAACATTTGTGTCAATTTATGGCCTTATGCTTTTTTTGTTTGCTTTTTCAGCAGGTTTCTATGTGCAGCAAGGCCAAGTTCAAATGTATGCGCACGCACACACACGCGCACGCACGCACGCACGCACGCACGCACGCACGCACGCACGCACGCACGCACGCACGCACGCACACACACACACACACACACACACACACACACAGTGTTGGTTGTAATTGATCACTCACCATTTACACCTGATCTGATATTAAGCATATAATAGACACATCATTATGTTAGAAATTGGTTGTTCTTTTGATAGCAACTGTATATGGTAACTTGCTATTTGTACAAAATGTTGCATCAGCCCTTGTGCAATGCATTAAATAGCTGTGGTTATTCTTGTAAAACAATAGTATTAATCTTTGGGAGTTTGGGCCATGCCCATAAAATGTGTGTGCGTGGATTACATGTCTGTGGACTCAGTATCCTGTACACGTATCCTGTACATATTCTCTGTCCTGTACATATTCTGCTCAGTATCCTGCATAATTGGGAGCCTTTTCATGTGGAGACATAGGGGTATCATTGGGACACTCAGGAAGCAGACTAAAATGTGGTTCATGCTATGATAGGCCTAAATGTGTATCTGTCAACCTGAATAAAGAAGTTAACTCAATGGGTCAGAGATAATTGAGAGAGAGAGAGAGAGAGAGAGAGAGAGAGAGAGAGAGAGAGAGAGAGAGAGAGAGAGAGAGAGAGAGAGAGAGAGAGAGAGAGAGAGAGAGAGAGAGGAGAGAGAGAGAGAGAGAGAAGAGAGAGAGAGAGAGAGAGAGAGAGAGAGAGAGAGAGAGAGAGCCTGCGTGCATTTGTAAAATGCCTGTAGCAGTGTAAACAGTTTCATTCCCCAAAGTAGGGGCCTACTTAGAGTGTTTGCATTGGTAAGAAGCTTTAATATTAATAATAATAATAATAATAATAATTGTATTTGTATAGCACTGTGTCATACAAGGCATGTAACTCAAAGTGCTTAACAAATGGGAAAAAAAAAAAACATTGTTAGAGATAGATTTAAAAGGAGAGGTATAGAGGAGAGGCAGAAAAAGCAGGAAGGCAGAGGAAGAAGAGATAGACAGAGAATGTAGAGACATAAGGTCAACGTAGGTTAGGACCAGGATTCTTAGATGTGTATGGTCCATAGTGGCTGGGCCTATCATAAGTCATAGATAGTGTCAAGTTCTGGTGTGTTTTGATTTGGTTCCCTCAATTGCGCTCGAACTTGAAAAGAGCCAGGTCACGCAAGGAACAACTCGAACAAGGCTTTTCCCCTTTTTGTTGTTTTTATTAAAGTTCATTTGTTGAATGATTGTTGTTGAAGGGGTTTCAGTCTTTCAGGTAGTTAGGTTGAAAACCTTGAACAATATAACAGAAAGAGACATTGCGTTACTTTCAAACATGGATCACCACATTAAAGTTTAAATACAAAATAAAGAATTTGCAACATAAGTTTTAGCTCTTCAAACTTGATAATTATTGCAATTGCACAGTATAAACTAAGACAAGTACAACATTTTAACTTCGTCTCAAACTATTAAATGAAGTCAGATGCCAACTGAGACCAAACATTTCACATGAAGGATGAAAGTTCACCTTTCTCCACATTCAAACAACAGGTAAGTCAAGAAAGTCAAATCTCCTACCAGTTGCGTTTGACCGGTTCAATGAGGGATTCTTTAGTTGGGTTTGTTTGTCTCTTTCAGAGCTTTTGCTCTCAACAAACATTTGCTTCTTTCTTCCCCCGAGCACATGTTCAACTGAGGTTTAAGATGGCTGTCTGACAGGAAGTCCCGCCTCTTGACAGGAAGTCTGGAGAGTGCTTTGCTGTTCTTGCACTGTTGTCTGCTCCCTGCAGGGCTGGATGAAGATTGGTTGCTGGTTATGAAAGTGGATGGTGTTTTGGATGTTGGATGTTTCGGTTCTCTCTCAGTTGACTTTTCACCTCCCACTTGACCTCTCGGTTCTGGAACCCAGAGAGGTCACAAGAGTTGGTGTTTGTTTTCTTTCCATGGTGGTTTGTCGTTACTTTTGTTGGGTAGTAGAACAATGTCATACATCCCTGGGTAGAACTGTTGAAGGGATTTTTTTTTCTTCTTTTTTCTTTTTCTTTTTCTTTTTTGATTCCACTTCCTCCAGCATCGGTCAACTTCCATCGGAATTGTCCGACACCTTCCTCCACAGATGAACACAGGCTGTTGAGGGTGGTGTCTTGGATGGGTGCAGCCTCTGCGAGCTGTGATGGAGGGGTCTCTCTGTGCATCTTTAGAACCACTGTTAGTATTGGCACTGTGGCTTTGGACATCCATGTCTTCTGACAAACGTCCCTCCCACTTTGGCCTACTTCTGGCTGGAGTCTTTTCAACTGATCTTTTGCCTGTGGTTGTCACTGGGCTGCTTGCATCTCTAGATGGCGCAATGGGTCTGATTTTTTTCTTGACCTGTGGTTTGGTCAGTGCTGCAGAGAAGGATTCTCTCCTGTCCAGAATGGCACTCCTCTCTTTGGTGGGAGTGACAAGACCTTTTGGCTCGGACAGGCTAGCTACTGGGCTCAACAGCTGTCTCTCAGTCAATGGCTTGGGAGTTTTCTCCCTCATCTTTATTTTCAGAATATTTTTTCCCACTCTCTTTCTCCTCTTCTTCTTGGAGATGTTGAATGTGGTCATTGTGATTGGTTTGTCATTTTTGTTGACGTAACTGACTCCCAGGGCTTTGTCATCTTCTCTTCTTTGGTTTGGAAGAAGGAGGTCTTTGTTTGATGATGCTTCTGGTGCCAGGGTGTCCCTCCCACTTTGGCCTGACCAGACCCAGGGTTGAAGGAAGACTTTGCCTGTTTGCAGGATTTCTTCATCACCTCTGGTGTTTTTGTCATTTTTTTTCAGGCCATTGTGAGAAGTAAACACATCATTCGAGTCTTCCTCGTGTGCTCTTCTTGATCCATGGAAACCGGGCAGGCTGGTGGGCTTTGTTTCGATGTTCGGCTGCTGGGCTGGCTGCGGTGCTGCCTGGGCCTGAAGAATTGTTTCTCGCCTCTCTTCTGCAGTTCTCTCCAAGGTCAGGAACTCACCCTTTTTTGCCACAAGATTGTTATTAAGCCTACGTAAGCCCTTTATTCTGCCATTCAATTCAGCCTTCTCCTCGTTGGGTAGCCATTCTTCCCACTCCTTTAGTGTAGACATTGCAATGGCAACAAGTTGCTTCACGGTTACCACCTGGTGCTCGTATTCGTCTTTGTTGACCAGGGTCACAGGGATTTCGTGAGCCTGTTCACATGCCGACTCTGCCTCCTCCACGGCGAAGGTCAGCTCCCCCTTGGCGTACCTTAACCAAAGACTGGACTGCACAATGTTTCTGACTTCTTCCAGTCTGATTATGCAGTCTTCCGCAGTCTTTGAAAGGTCTTCTTGCTCCTTGGGGTCCAGCTTCTCCTTACCTTCCTCTTCGTCAACCTCTGCTAGTAGACCAAGCTCATACTCGTCGACCGCATTGTTGACTTCCCTGTAGAGTGACCAGAGTTCCCTGTATTGTATTTGAATCTCTGACTTTGTCAGATGTTCAATGTCTCTTGAGAGGTAATTTGCCTGCTTTTTGAAGGCTGTCTTTGCTGAAGTTCTCTCCATCTTCAGCTGTTTGATGGACTTTCCAGTGGCTTCTTCCGCCATTCTTGAAGTTGCAGTTCCTCGCGTAGACAAGGTCGACTGGAGGCCGTTGATCCTTCGTCTGTGTTGCCACGCTGGTTTTCAACTGTCAAGTTCTGGTGTGTTTTGATTTGGTTCCCTCAATTGCGCTCGAACTTGAAAAGAGCCAGGTCACGCAAGGAACAACTCGAACAAGGCTTTTCCCCTTTTTGTTGTTTTTATTAAAGTTCATTTGTTGAATGATTGTTGTTGAAGGGGTTTCAGTCTTTCAGGTAGTTAGGTTGAAAACCTTGAACAATATAACAGAAAGAGACATTGCGTTACTTTCAAACATGGATCACCACATTAAAGTTTAAATACAAAATAAAGAATTTGCAACATAAGTTTTAGCTCTTCAAACTTGATAATTATTGCAATTGCACAGTATAAACTAAGACAAGTACAACATTTTAACTTCGTCTCAAACTATTAAATGAAGTCAGATGCCAACTGAGACCAAACATTTCACATGAAGGATGAAAGTTCACCTTTCTCCACATTCAAACAACAGGTAAGTCAAGAAAGTCAAATCTCCTACCAGTTGCGTTTGACCGGTTCAATGAGGGATTCTTTAGTTGGGTTTGTTTGTCTCTTTCAGAGCTTTTGCTCTCAACAAACATTTGCTTCTTTCTTCCCTCGAGCACATGTTCAACTGAGGTTTAAGATGGCTGTCTGACAGGAAGTCCCGCCTCTTGACAGGAAGTCTGGAGAGTGCTTTGCTGTTCTTGCACTGTTGTCTGCTCCCTGCAGGGCTGGATGAAGATTGGTTGCTGGTTATGAAAGTGGATGGTGTTTTGGATGTTGGATGTTTCGGTTCTCTCTCAGTTGACTTTTCAGATAGTCACACAGAGATTGGGCGCTCAGGTGCGGCCCCTGGTGGCATCAGGGGTGAGGAAAAACTCCCTTTCGCTTGATTCATAGTTTGTAAGGGGGGAAAAAAGCTCAGTGAGGTCTGAGAAAAAAAGACCCCCTATAGTCAGGAAGAAACCTCAGGCAGAGACCAGCGGCCACCTAGGGGAGCCCCCTCCCAGGGCTGGTTGCGAGTAGTAAGGGCGCTGCGGCAGCTGGGACACTATGACGCCTTGGCAGCTAGGAGTTGGCAAGGATGAAGAGGTGGGTCTTCAGCTGCTTCTTGAAGGAGTCGACGGATATTGTAATGGATGGCATGGGTCTACTTTATGTACATATTTATGCTGCCATGTACACAAGATGATGGATATCTTGATATCTTGCAGATACAGATTTGTACCACTCTGCAGTGTAGAAACAATGACTGAAATGTACTTTGTACATGCAAATATTGGTTAAATAGGTAAGTGGCTTCTTTTTAAGAGTAAAAAATAAGAGTAGGTTTGAATGCTTAGCTGTCATGTGAATGTTTTTGATCAGTGTCTAGCAAAGGCTAACTCTCCAAGTCAGTTCAAACCCCTGCTGTCTAATTTATATGTAGTGTCTAGTGGGGATGTTCATATTCGCTTAATGGACAAAAAACCCAAAGGTGAAACCACCTCAACGCAAACAATAACACAGCCTTCACAATTCATTATGATACAATGTGAGGGGGTATAAATTATTAAAACCTTTCAGACTTTCATGAATTTGTTATAATGGGATTCTAAAATTCCCTCACCTACACTACCTTATTATTGTACCATTTCTGAAAGACCAAGGCTGCACAATAACACACATTATTTCCATTTTGCAAAGGGCCTTGGCAACAAAGAGTCAGGCTGTAATTGTGTCCATATCATTTGTATTTAATGTGTTTTGCGCGGCCCAGGAGTGAGGTGGGTAAGGCCATTTGAACTGGGTCAAGACAGTAATACCACCAACACCAACCCAACAATTTTGTCTCTGTCTCTGACTGTGCCTCTGCCCCTTTCTCTCAGACACAGTGTCCCAATATTAGTTAGGGTATTGGTTTCATGACCACAGAAGTGATTTCCTAATTATGAGATGGCAAAGATCCGAAGAAGCCACAGCACCAAGCTTGAAGTCCCTATATTTTCAGCCTCCCCAATCCTCCCTCAGTCAAAGAGGGTAGATTAGAGGAAGATGCTTCAGGTTTCTACTTTTCCGGGATCCATGTGATGTCAGGTGATCACCCCTTTAGGAGACCTCCGGTTAGGAGACATTTGAAGTCTTATGGTTGAGAATCAATGGAGTCCCCTTAGCGCTGTAGATGGCGGTAGCACACGTCTTGAGCAAGCTGTCACCAAACGCCACAGACAGAGAAGAAGGAAGAGGGGACAATGCCCCCTTAGGAGACCAACTTTGTGCACACTCTGTTGCATTGGGTGAGCGGAATTTGAATCCTCTTTCTTTAATCTACCCTCGTTGCCTCAGTCCTATTCCCTCAGCACACACCCCTGCTTTCTCCACTTCCTCTCTGCACCTTTTCATACTAATGACAGTGAGTGGATTCCAATATGCTCCTGTCCTCCCTTGCTCACTTGTCTGCTTGTGACCTCAATATCTTGCAAAAGCACAATTCGAATGGAATTTTCTTATTTGCAATCAGGATGGTGAATGAAAAGCAATCCCCAAAAGTTGTTGTGGCTAGGCTGACAGCTGGAAAACTTTATTGTTTTCTCCATGGAGGCGGGGTGAGGTCACAAGCACAAGTGGAGGATGGGAGTCTGCATATTGGAATGCACCCACTACTTGCCCTGCATATCATACATCTCCACTGCCTCCCCAGGCCCCCATCCCCTTCTCCTCCAGTGAACGTGTCTCCACATCATCACCACAGCATTGTCATCGTTGAGATTCATCTTCCTCCCCCGGCTCGTTCGGCTGCTCGTTCGGCTGATCAACCAGTGCTCTCCCCCATCCTCCATGACTGAGGCACCCTGAGCATGGTACCGTCCCACTGCACTGCTCCCTAGGGGCGCCATTTGGGGCTGTCCCCTTGCACGGGTGAGGCATGAAATGCAATTTTGTTGAGTGCAGTGAACACTTGCGTGTGGTGGAGTGCTGTGTCACAATGACAATGGGAGTTGGAGTTTACCAGGTGGGCTTTCGCTTTCTTTCTTTCAGTCCTCATCGTTATTGTTGAGATTTTGTTTCCTCGCCTGCTCGTTCGGCTTCTCCTGAGCTTGATTGTCTGCTCCCCCCCATGGGCACCCTGTTCAATTCCATCTTCTCCTCCAATTGCTGTGATAACATCATCATGTGCATGCCTTTTAATCATGTCTTTCTTTCCATTGTTGCAACTGAAGTCGTAAGGAACCCCCAATGCTGTTATTTCAGATGGTAATCAAGCATTAGTTGGATTAGTCCTCGAACATGATGGATGGTGACAAGAAAAACAGAGCTGACAAGACGCTTTTCCTCTTGTGTTCATTTTATTTGGTCACAACAATGGATGCACTGGGGGACAATTAGGGCCTGGACACTTTTGGCTTAAAGGGGCCCCTCATAATTAGCGGTGCAGAACTGACTCACCAGTGGGCCCTACACCCTCTTGGGCCCCTATTTTCAGAAAAAAATAAAGAAATGTTTTTTTTTTTTCACATGCCCGAAAGTAGGGACTCATAAGGGTGTAGGGCCCACCAAGAATGCCCGCTATGCCAGATGGCCAGTCCAGCCCTTGTCAGCACGGTCTAATTTTCCCCCACAAATTGTATGAGGCTTTGTTTTGTTTTTTTCTCACACTCTAACACACGACACAACATACATAGGTTTTCAAATAGTGATTCCTGTCAGACTGAATGGTTTAAAGCTTGATTGATTGATTTTCCGATCGATTGATTGATTGATTAATCGGTAACACTTTATAATAAGTACCCCTTTTTGAGCATTAGTTAACCCTTAGTTAAGCCTTATTTTAACATTAGTTAACCCTTAGTGAAGCACAAGTTAGTCATTATGTAAGTGTTATTTCTTATTTCTTAATCATTAACTACTACCGTTAGTAAATGGTTTGTGTGTACTGATGTAACTGTTCGCTAAGCAAAGTTAAGCCTTAGTTAAGCCTTATTTTTAACATTAGTTAACCCTTACTGAATCACCAGTTAGTCATTATGTAAGTATTATTTCTCATTTCTTAATCATTAACTTCTACCGTTAGTAAATGGTTTGTGTGTGCTGATGTAACTGTTCGCTAAGCAAAGTTAAGCCTTAGTTAAGCCTTATTTTAACATTAGTCAACCCTTAGTGAATCACAAGTTAGTCATTATGCATTTCTTGGTAATGATTCGTTTATGGTGATTGAACTTTCTGATAAGCATTAGTAAACCATCATTAAAATGTCAGATAACCCGCCTTTATTTATGAAAAAAAAACATTATCTCTTTGTTGCCTCCTACAACCTAACCATTACCAAGTACTATTAGGCATGTATGGCAACGGTTTGTAAACTCTTGCTTTAGCATTAGTGAAATCTTAATTAACCCTTTTGCAATGGTTAGTGTGTGATGACTGGTAACATGGCAAACAGTAAGTTGAGGCTCATGTGACTGCCCCTCATGGATGTTTCTGGACATTAACAAATGACTTGATAAGCATTGCTTATGCATTATCAAGGATTTATAACCCATTACTTAAGTATATCTGGGGAACTGATCTAAAGTGAAAAACTTCCCATGCTTTACAACACATTAACAAATGACTTGTTAAGCATTGCTTATGCATTATCAAGGATTTACAACCCATTACTTAAGTATATCTGGGGAACTGATCTAAAGTGAAAGCCTGTTATGGCTTCACAACACATTAACAAATGATTTGATAAGCATTGCTTATGCATTATCAAGGATTTACAACCCATTACTTAAGTATATCTGGGGAACTGATCTAAAGTGAAAGCCTGTTATGGCTTCACAACACATTAACAAATGACTTGATAAGCATTGCTTATGCATTATCAAGAATTTTCAACTCATTACTCACTCATATCTGGGAAACGTTTAAAGTGAAAAACTTCCCATGCTTTACAACACATTAACAAATGACTTGTTAAGCATTGCTTATGCATTATCAAGGATTTACAACCCATTACTTAAGTATATCTGGGGAACTGATCTAAAGTGAAAGCCTGTTATGGCTTCACAACACATTAACAAATGATTTGATAAGCATTGCTTATGCATTATCAAGGATTTACAACCCATTACTTAAGTATATCTGGGGAACTGATCTAAAGTGAAAGCCTGTTATGGCTTCACAACACATTAACAAATGACTTGATAAGCATTGCTTATGCATTATCAAGAATTTTCAACTCATTACTCACTCATATCTGGGAAACGTTTAAAGTGAAAACCTTTCCATGCTTTCCAAAACATCAACAAATGACTTGATAAGCATTGCTTATGCATTATCAAGGATTTATAACCCATTACTTAAGTATATCTGGGGAACTGATCTAAAGTGAAAACCTGTTCAGGCTTCACAACACATTAACAAATGACTTGATAAGCATTGCTTGTGCATTATCAAGGATTTATAACCCATTACTTAAGTATATCTGGGGAACTGATCTAAAGTGAGAACCTGATAAGGCTTTACAACGCATTAACAAATGACTTGATAAGCATTGCTTATGCATGATCAAGGACTTACAACTCATTACTAACGCATATCTGGGGAACTTTTAAAGTGAACATCTTTCCATACTTTCCAAAACATCAACAAATGACTTGTTGAGCATTGCTTATGCATGGGAGGCAACATCTGAGAGATCTTACTATTCTCATCAAAACATTTACAAACCACTTACACAATACATTTGAGATGTGAGATGATGTCCTTCATGGTAACGGTAACACAAGACAGACAACTTCAATATCTTTAACTATTTAATTTTTAAAAGATAACAGTTATCAGCTTAAACAGTAACACAATGAAGAAAGAGAGATGAGGACTAGCAAAATGAAGAGATTAGATGAGGGGAGAGCTTGTGGAGAGGAGAGGGAAGCAAGAGAAGAGATATAGTGTATTCATGTGGTCTTATCTAGTAGATATTATCTAGTTGTGAAGTGGTATTTACAAGTGCGTTGCGTTCATGTGCTATTTTGTTGTTGTTTACAACTTAAAGATGGTGGACCAGAGTGAGACTCTGGCCATTTTTTTGTTTGTTAATAAAACGATAATAGACTGTTGTTCATCAGCTACAGCAAGCAAATGAATTAGGAAGTCAAAAGGTAAAAATGCTGAATATTTTCTGACAGTCATTTACCATGACTATTTGAACATACTGAATGCCGGTTTTTGAGTATTTCAACTTAGCGGTTGCCATGGTGAGAGTAGAGCCAGCTGTTGTGTACGTCATCAGCTCGTAAAGTCGTTAATCAAAATTTTCTACAAGGGCCGGTGGCGTTCATGTGTGCTTCGGATGTCAGTGTTTGGTATTTAGGTAATTACCACATGAACGCACAATTAGGAACTGTACTGCATTTAAAAGATATTTTCTACTGGGCAGCAGCAGTGAGCCCGTAGGCTACTTTTGAGCTCAGCCACTTTGCACTGTAGTTCAGGATCTCCCCAAAATATTTTTTATAATAAAAATATAGGTATTGAGGGTCTGTAATAGTGATCTAAAGTGAAAGCTGTATAAACTGCATGATGACTTCTGTTCAGCTATGAAAATACTCCGGGTGTCGGCGGGCGTTATGGGAGAGAGGTGGCCGGACGTTCACGGCCTCTATGGGAGCTAAAGGGTTAAAGGAACTTTTCTGACGATGATGGTCCTTTTTTTAAGGGTAAACTGCCTTCATGATGCTACCTGTGAGGAAACAAATAAAAAAGCACAGTTTAAACATTAATTTTGTTATTTGTAGGCTACTGCCAAAAGGTAGATTAAGCTTACACTAAGCGCAAAACATTCCCCTCCATTTGAGCCATTGCAAGCACAGAGCAAAATAGCAGAAATCGCTAGTTAGCATGCTAGTTAACAAAATTTGCTAAGCAATATTGTTCTCTACAACTAATAGAGTACTCAAACACCCACTTGCATAGAGACATACAACTGCTTAGGTGGACAAGTAATGTTAACCCTCAGAATTCACTCTGACACAATTTGTAAACAACAGCACCATAACTGAAAGTCCAACCCAAGTTTTTTTTTTTTTTTAAACTGTACATCTCAACCATAATTTTGATACCTCATATGTGTGGGTATCTGCTGTACAACTAACAGTGACATTGATTTTTTTTTTTTTAAACGTTTTTAATATAGGCCTATATATATATTTTATTTTATTTTACCTTGACCAGAATACTGTTGAAATGACACATTGAAATCGCGGTAAAATACAGCTCAGTCATACTCATTACTCTCCGTCAAAACAACCGAAAATGGCCAGCAGGAAACACAATTAACTTTGTAACTCTTTTTCACTAGTTTTAGAAATCTCTGATCTCTTACAGGGGTAATACCAAAGATTCTCTATTCTAATTAGCATCGTCTCTGATAATTCAAATATTCCAGGAAGTGGTTAATCGACCGGATGTTGTTTTGTGATCAGTGATGCGTTTCCAGGGGACGTTCTTTGAGGGGACACATTACACTTTGAGGAAGTAGTGTCTTGTTCAGTGTTCACGGTTTATATTGCTGAAGGACAATTACAAGTCTAAACGGAGAAGAGTCGTCATTTCAAGGTGTTTTCGCGGACGTATCGGCATGTGGATGTTGACAGTGTCGGAAGTATTAATCAAAGTTGACACGAGAAGTTGGAGCGATGCGAGAAGAGCATGCGATGAGCTGCCTGCCTGCCTGCCTGCTGCTGTCTACTGCCTACTCCTGCTGCTGCCGCTGCTGCTGTTGCATCCAAGTAAGTTTGGCTGCTAAAATGTTTTGATATTCACTGAACAGACATGCAATTGCCTGCATAGTCCTTTCTTATTTGAAAGATGAATCCCTGTCGCTTGCAAGATACACAATCTCATGCCCATCGTGCATAGCTAATTCATTGCATTGGGGAGAGGTGGACGCCGGATGTAAACAAACGGAGAGGGGGTGTCACGTTGAGTAGCTTTGCAGATGTAGGCAAAGAGATTGGCACATTACTAACGGTGTTGGACTACCATAAATGTTAGTTAGTTTCTTTTCTGAGGTCTTTGTAGTGTGTCATGTTGTTTTTTGTATGTTTAGATGAGGTAAGCTTAAGCCTACTGACTTCTGAAATGACTGCATGAATGATTTGTCCCAAGCTTTCTTACAGTAGGCTACTGACCTCAGAAATAATTCATGGCGTTGTGAACCTGCTGATGTATTTATTTGCACTCATGTAGTAATTTACTGTCATGAAAGCTAAATTGTGACTTGACTTTTTCCTCTCTCAGTTGTTGGCTCATGACAGATTTATTTGATAAGTGGAAGTGCCCGCTGATGCAGACCCAGTGTAAGTATACATGCTGGCATTGTTTTTGTGACATTTAATCTCATCTAAATCATCATGTTTTTGAACAGTGTTGGGTAGCCAGCCACCCATGCATGTTGACACAGCCAGCAGCGGGCACCCATGGCACATGGGGATGGACCCAGGAGTGGAGGATGACCCAATAGGGTGAGTTAGTGAGCTAATGTCATACACATGTAATTGTTTTAGGTGTATGGGAAATAATTAAATGTTTGTTTACATTGTACAGATGAACGTTCAGCCCACTCACTGTTGACACCAGTGACACAGTATTGACCAGATCTCCTGGAAGTGCCCCCTGACGCAGACCCAGTGTAAGTATGCATGCTGGCACTGTTTCGTTTATTTAGGCTATGTAGGGCTCGACACAGTATTTGCTTATAGTGATATGTAATAAATATTTTGTCTGATATTAAATCTCATCTAAATCTCATCATGTTTTTGAACAGTGTTGGGTAGCCACCCATGCACGTTGACACAGCCAGCACCGAGCACCCAGGGGGATGGAACCAGGAATGGAGGATGGTCCAATAGGGTGAGTTGCTGAGCCAATGTCAGAAACATGTAGACTATACCCTACCAGAGCATGGCAACCCGACCGAAGCCCGACGGGCCGGGTCGGAACCCGACGGGCCGGGCCGGACTCGGACAAAAAAAATAGAATATCTGTCGGACTCGGGTCGGGCTCGGGCTTGAACCAAACAGACATTGTGAAAATTGTAAGCAATCAGAGGAAACGTTTCAGTTCATGCAAACGGCAGTTTTGTGATTAAAAAATAAGTAATTGAATATGCATAAATGAAAATGTTGGTAGGCTACTCGTGCGAGTGATTATTATTGGCTGTATGCACGCGCCAGTTACCAGTGGCAACATGGACGCTCACTCCCAGTCAGCCGAGCAGGAATGCCGAGTCAACTTGCTTTCTTAATAAGCGCCAAATACAGTTGTCAGTGAACGCGTGTTGAACATAAAATGACGAAGTTTGTCACTGCATTGCTCGCCAAGGATTAGGCTACATTTCCAGCAAGGGGTAGCAAGGAGCATAATATGGATTAAAGAAGACGCACACGCTACGTGGAGTTGCCTAAGGTAGGGGCGAAGAGGTTTCCTGTTACTACTTTGTCCGCTGTGACATTTCATGTCCTTCACGTAGGTTCTTAATTCTTGTCACTTTTACTGTAGCCTACAGTTGTAACTATGCGCGTGCAACCTTTCCTGATTTTATATTGACCGCATGGACATCAGGGGAAATGACATTCTCTTGGAGGGCCGAACAGGCTACTGTTCTTCGGGGTGAACTTATAGCCCATCCTTCTTAACGACAAGGAGTGGCATCTTCACCGGCTCGCGGGGATTTATTTGCACTAACAGTAACGTAACAAATGCGTCCATAGCCGCGCTGACTGCATCCAAACCGTATTCGTTAGTTTTCGCCTTTCTTATCCTCTCACGCCCCTCCCATGCATTTGATCACAGCACCCAACATCTCTGGTCTAACCGAAAGAAACATAAGGTGCGCTGTCACATGTATGCGTGTGTTTATACTTACTATGCGTGCGTAACTAAATTAGGCTACTGCAAATTGCCTCATCCTAGTTACCTATCCTGGCTATTTATCACGTACTATTCTGAGTATGGAGGAGCCCACATAGAAAATCTTGCTTGCGCACAGGTTCTGTTGACGGGTTCGGACACAAACATTTTAATTAGTCTCGGGCTCGGGTCGGGGTTCATCACTTTTCTGTCGGCTGAGGGCCGGGCTCGGACAGAAAAAACCGGCCCGAGCCACGCTCTATACCCTACCCTCATATGTAAACCTTCGCTAGTCTGTTTCTCCCTTAATATTGGTGTCAGATTCGCACAAATGCAGTTCTGGGGTGCTACCTTGCTACTAATCAGGCACAGCAAGTATGATTTGAAATCCGTGTCGGTCAGTGTTAATTTTGAGAGGAATTTTTAATTTAGTTTTAGTCTCTTGACGAAAATGCAATTTTAGTTTTAGTCACAATTTAGTCATCTAAATCATTTTTGTCTTAGTCTAGTTTTAGCTGACTAAAATTCATACAATTTTAGTCGATGAAATCTAAAATAATTTTAGTCAACCAAAATATCATTTCCTCTTGTCTACACTTCTCTATAAAATTGTCAAACTAAAATACAATTTGGGGAAATCAATGATTAAAATGACATATTGTAATCATGAAATATTGTCAAAACTGCCAGAGTGTCTTATAAGCCAGTGCGTCCAATGTGTAAAAAAAAATCATGGCCACGACACTCATAAAGCTCTGTCGATATTTTACGACTTTGGGGGAAAAACGGGACTGCACGTTATGAAAAAATACTTGTGGGTATACCAGTAATCAAGAGCGTCGCGGGGTAGCCTACAGGCACCTGTTGGAAGACGTGTCTCTCTCTCTCTCTCTCTCTCTCTCTCTCTCTCTCTCTCCCTCGTGCGCGTATTGCAAGCTGTTGCATATTATTTGCTTGATGCGAAGTTGTGATGGCATACGCGCTCTCGTTGACATGGTTGTGTCCATGTTGCATGCATTCGCAAGGTGTTATTGGAAAAACGCACATGAAAGCGTGGAAAGGCCGTTTACTTCCTATTTCAGTGTCCTTGACTGAAACAAGTCGCAAAACTCCACACTTCCGAATCCTTTGCGATCAGCACTAAAGTGATTCTTATCAGAAGGCTTGTACCAATGCATTAACCCTTAAATTACAAACATTAGCGAACATTGAAAAAAGATCAGACAACGACCGTCGGGTAGCAGGTTCATGAAAGCGACTGGGAGTGGAGAAAAAAAGGCATCGTTAGAGAAAGATGTTTGCTACTTTAGGACAGACAGCACCACCACTATTTCATGACTGCATAAACTTCTTCGTCATGGATAAATAGGCAACAATATTTTTGTCCAGCCAGGATTGCCCTGAAAAGTAGGCTACTGCTGTTAAAAAAAGGTCACGGGCGTGCAGCACCGACGCTGCCTGTCACTGTGCCTGCGTGTTTGTGTGTGTGAGGGAGGGGAGGGAGACGCGGAGCAGATGGGTCGCGACTTGCGAAAGATCAGGAAATTCTTTTTCAATGTTTCAGTGACATATTAACAAAAATGCTTCCTATTGGTTTTCGTCTCCGATGGTATTGTAGTCACATTTTTATTTTTTTGACGAAAATATAAATCAATATCGTTATATTTTTCGTACAAACACATGCTGTTTTTTTTCGTTATCGTTTTATTGTCGTCAGGGGAAAAACAATCGTTAACGATAATTATGGCGAAAATATTTCGTCACGAAATTAACACTGGTGTCGGTCGGGTCCCAAAGTGTCTGATTTCACGTGAAATGACCCTATGGCATGTTTATACAGTAGGTTTAAATAAGACGAGATGTACTCCAATGTCATGCGCCTTTCTGTTCCAAACCCTTTGGAAGGGACTGTATATGGAAAAAGTCGATAACGGTCTGAGTTCCTGCTTCTTAGTGCATATTGCTTTCTACATGACTTGTGTCCAATAATATTGCCCATAATTGAAAACTGTGCTTTTTTTGTTTGTTTCCTCACAGGTAGCATCATGAAGGCGGTTTACCCCTGAAACTTTTTACAAAGGACCACCATCGTCAGAGAAGTTCCTTTAACCCTTATCTCCCATAGCGGCCGTGAACGCCCGGCCACCTCTCTCCCATAACGCCCGCCGACACCCGGAGTATTTTCATAGCTGAACAGAAGTCATCATGCAGTTTCTACAGCTTTCACTTTAGATCACTATTACAGACTCTCAATATATTTTTATTATAAAAACTATTTTGGGAAATCCTGAACTACAGTGCAAAGTGGCTGAGCTCAAAAGTACGGGCTCGCTGCTGCTGCCCAGTAGAAAATATCTTTTAAATGCAGTACAGTTCCTAATTGTGCGTTCATGTGGTAATTACGTAAATATCAAACACTGACATCCGAAGCACACATGAACGCCACCGGCCCTAGTAGAAAATTTTGATTAATGAATGCACTATATCTCTTCTCTTGCCTCCCTCTCTTCTCCACAAGCTCTCCCCTCATCTATTCTCTTCATTTTGCTAGTCCTCATCTCTCTTTCTTCATTGTGTTACTGTTTAAGCTGATAACTGTTACTTTTAAAAATTAAATAGTTAAAGATATTGAAGTTGTCTGTCTTGTGTTACCGTTACCATGAAGCACATCATCTCACATCTCAAATGTATTGTGTAAGTGGTTTGTAAATATTTTTGATGAGAATAGTAAGATCTCTCAGATGTTGCCTCCCATGCATAAGCAATGCTCAACAAGTCATTTATTGATGTTTTGGAAAGCATGGAAAGATTTTCAGTTTAAAAGTTCCCCAGATATGCCGTAGTAATGAGTTGTAAGTCCTTGATAATGCATAAGCAATGCTTATCAAGTCATTTGTTAATGCGTTGTAAAGCTTTAACAGGTTTTCACTTTAGATCAGTTCCCCAGATATACTTAAATAATGGGGTTTAAATCCTTGATGATGCATAAGCAATGCTTATCAAGTCATTTGTTAATGCGTTGTAAAGCCTTATCAGGTTCTCACTTTAGATCAGTTCCCCAGATATACTTAAGTAATGGGTTATAAATCCTTGATAATGCATAAGCAATGCTTATCAAGTCATTTGTTAATGTGTTGTGAAGCCTTAACAGGTTTTCACTTTAGATCAGTTCCCCAGATATACTTAAGTAATGGGTTATAAATCCTTGATAATGCATAAGCAATGCTTATCAAGTCATTTGTTGATGTTTTGGAAAGCATGGAAAGGTTTTCACTTTAAAAGTTTGCCAGATATGAGTTGGTATTGAGTTGAAAATTCTTGATAATGCATAAGCAATGCTTATCAAGTCATTTGTTAATTCGTTGTAAAGCCTGAACAGGTTTTCACTTTAGATCAGTTCCCCAGATATACTTAAGTAATGGGTTTTAAATCCTTGATAATGCATAAGCAATGCTTATCAAGTCATTTGTTAATGTGTTGTAAAGCCTTAACAGGCTTTCATTTTAGATCAGTTCCCCAGGTATACTTAAATAATGGGTTATAAATCCTTGATAATGCATAAGCAATGCTGATCAAGTCATTTGTTGATGTTTTGGAAAGCATGGAAAGGTTTTCACTTTAAACGTTTCCCAGATATTAGTGAGTAATGAGTTGAAAATTCTTGATAATGCATAAGCAATGCTTATCAAATCATTTGTTAATGTGTTGTGAAGCCATAACAGGCTTTCACTTTAGATCAGTTCCCCAGATATACTTAAGTAATGGGTTGTAAATCCTTGATAATGCATAAGCAATGCTTATCAAATCATTTGTTAATGTGTTGTGAAGCCATAACAGGCTTTCACTTTAGATCAGTTCCCCAGATATACTTAAGTAATGGGTTGTAAATCCTTGATAATGCATAAGCAATGCTTAACAAGTCATTTGTTAATGTGTTGTAAAGCATGGGAAGGTTTTCACTTTAGATCAGTTCCCCAGATATACTTAAGTAATGGGTTATAAATCCTTGATAATGCATAAGCAATGCTTATCAAGTCATTTGTTAATGTCCAGAAACATCCATGAGGGGCAGTCACATGAGCCTCAACTTACTGTTTGCCATGTTACCAGTCATCACACACTAACCATTACAAAAGGGTTAATTAAGATTTCAATAATGCTAAAGCAAGAGTTTACAAACTGTTGCCATACATGCCTAATAGTACTTGGTAATGGTTAGGTGGTAGGAGGCAACAAAGAGATAATGTTTTTTCATAAATAAAGGTGGGTTATCTGACATTTTAATGATGGTTTACTAATGCTTATCAGAAAGTTCAATCACCATAAACGAATCATTACCAAGAAATGCATAATGACTAACTCGTGATTCACTAAGGGTTGACTAATGTTAAAATAAGGCTTAACTAAGGCTTAACTTTGCTTAGCGAACAGTTACATCAGCACACACAAACCATTTACTAACGGTAGAAGTTAATGATTAAGAAATGAGAAATAATACTTACATAATGCCTAACTTGTGATTCAGTAAGGGTTAACTAATGTTAAAAATAAGGCTTAACTAAGTCTTAACTTTGCTTAGCGAACAGTTACATCAGTACACACAAACCATTTACTAACGGTAGTAGTTAATGATTAAGAAATAAGAAATAATACTTACATAATGACTAACTTGTGCTTCACTAAGGGTTAACTAATGTTTAAATAAGGCTTAACTAAGGGTTAACTAATGCTCAAAAAGGGGTACTTATTATAAAGTGTTACCGATTAATCGATTGAGTAATTATTTTATGTAGTTTTTTTTTCTGCTACTTATACTGCATAAAGAGCAAATACTCTCACCTGGCTTGTTTCATTCACCTCACCTCTCCTGCCTTTCTGCCTGTTGCTCTGAAGATTACGCGTATTACCTGTCTAAGGGAAGCAGCCTGGGGAATGGAAATGCTCACTGGAGAGAGAAGATGATGAGGGGAAAAAAGACAAGGGGCCATAAAAAGTCTTGCAGCTGATGATACTGTATGTGTTCTTGTTCATGATCAACTGATGTGTTCATGATCAGCTGCAGTACGTGACGGGCATGAGGTATTCTGGAGTCAATGTCATTTGGGGGTTTTGTCTTTGTCTTTTCATTGTTGTCAAGTGTGGCTGTTCTGGCCTCACAGTTGTCCTAGTAACTGCTATCCAGACAGCTAAACAATTCCAGAAAAAACACTTGCGACACCGAGGGTGAAGTTTGGTCGTTTATGGAAGATTGTGAAACTGAAAAACATACAAATTCATTCGTATAAATCTACTGCCATCTCTTGTGTTGACATGAATATAGAACCAAATAACAGTTACATAGGCTATACACGGCATTGTCAATATGAATTCCACTGCATTAATATTGGAGCTAAGCGAACATAAATTCATTGAGAGTAAATGACAAATTTAAGAAGCTGGTGTACTAGTTACTTTGGAACAGATATAACATCAAATCAAAATATTATTTACAACTTACAGGGATTGCCTTTAGCTGCGTACAAGGAACGATAGATTAAACCGGTGGGTTTCATGTAGCCTAGTGCTTGAGATAACAAACTGTCAAAGAATTATGCGCGTTCTAAGTCTCGCAGCTGGGGTACAAAAGTAAACAATTGTCAAAATAAGGGTTCTCCTGTTAAAGGCTGGCGTAGCCAGAACACTCCCCGTCTGGTATCTTTAGAGATGCCATATTTACACTACCACAATGTCTGACTTAATCGCTCTCCCCGCCATTCTCTGATGGGAGTGGCGAGATCGTGGAGCTCCATGGAGCTGGGCCTGGGTGCAGCGCTGTTGGGTGCCTATTGCTGTCACACTCAGTACATTTGATTACCGCCTCACAATTGCGGGCTACATGCTTGTTTGATGCGCAACACTTAAAACAAATGTTCTTCTCCTGTAGAATCCTCTTTCGTTCATCAATTGCCATTTCCCTGAAACCCCGACATACTTGTAGGGGATGTGGCTTTAGATGTAGAGGGCATTGTCTCTCTGGGTCTTCATTTGCAGTGGTGGAGTGTGAGTGGGTAGTGTCAGTTTTATACACAGAGACTGATCTTGTGTTACTACTGTGACTTTCACTGACCTTTTCTTTCCTGCTTGCTGTGGTCGGGGTGAGAAGGCTAAAGCTTGGGTCGTTGCGTGCCTTTGCTTGCCTGCGTATAAACTCTAAAAAGAAATCAAAAGGAGGATAATAAACCCTGAATTTTTCCTTGTATTGCGAGCCCTCCATGACCCACTTCTCTTGAAGTGAGTATGGCAGTTTCTCCACTATTGGATTTATCCCCCTTGCTGTGTCGAGGTAGGATAGGCCGGGTAGGTAACCTTCGTGCTTTGCAGAGTCGATCTCTAACAGCAAATCATACAGCTCTCTAAGCCTATGGTACTCTTTGTGTGATATTTTAGGGAACTGCTCAAGTTTAGTAAAGAGAGCTCCCTCTACAGCCTCAGGCGCACCATACATCTCCTCTAACCTCTCCCATACGAGCCCCAATCCTGCTGCCTGGTCCCTCACATTTACTGATCTAATGCGGCGTGCGTGTGTGGCAGATTCTGGGCCTAACCACCGTATTAACAAATCTAGCTCTTCCCCTGCTCTAAGATCTAGGCTCTCGATCGTATTCATGAATGAGCTTTTCCAGGATAAGTAATTTTCAGGCCTGGCATCGAACCTGGTCAGTCCTGATGACACAAGTTGACTTCTTACCAGGTACCTTGCTAAGTCAGTTGTGGGTGTGTCACTGGGTTGATGTGCTGCTCTGGGCGTGGGAGGACTGTAGTTGTGGTGTGTGGGCATGTGGGCAGGTAAGCTTGGTCTGGAAGAGCTGCGTTGGTCGTGCTTGGGTGCGTGGGCAGGTGAGGCTGGTCTGACAGGGCTGTGCTCAGGGTGTCTGGATGCGTTGGCAGGCAAGCTTACTCTCTGAGGGCTGCAGTTGGTGTGCTTGGGTGCGTGGGTGGTTGAGCCTGGTCTGGGGCGGCTGTCATCTGTCTGCTTGGGTGCGTAGATGGGCGGTCCGGGATGGCTGTAGCCGGCGTGCTGGGGTGCGTGGTCAGGTGATCCCGGTCTGGGATGTCTGTAGCCGGTGTGCTGGGGTGCGTGGTGAGGTGATCCCGGTCTGGGATGTCTGTAGCTGGTCTGCTGGGGTGCGTGGTCAGGTGATCCCGGTCTGGGATGTCTGTAACCGGTGTGCTGGGGTGCGTGGTCAGGTGATCCCGGTCTGGGATGTCTGTAGGCGGTGTGCTGGGGTGCGTGGTCAGGTGATCCCGGTCTGGGATGTCTGTAGCTGGTGTGCTGGGGTGCGTGGTCAGGTGATCCGGGTCTGTAGCTAGCATGCTGGGGTGCGTGGTCAGATGTTTCAGGTCTGAGATGACTGTAGGCGGTATGATGGGATGCCTGGTCAGGTGATTCAGGTCTGGAATGTCTGTAGCCGGTGTGCTGGGGGGCATAGGCAGGTAAGCTTGGAGGAGGACTGTAGTTGCTGTCTCTGGATGTGTGAGCAGGTAAGCCTGGTGATCTGAGTGGGGGGGTGCGGTCATCATGTCTAGATGTGTGGGTAAACAAGCCTGTATGTGACTGGTTACTCAGAGATTCAATGTGAATGTGAGATATATCCACAAACACATCACCTGCTGCAAGGTGGTCATTAAGCTCAGCACTTTGATGCAAGTCTTGTTGAACTGAACGTGAGCTGTCACTGTGATGGCTGTGTCTTTCTACATAGTCCTTGGTGCGTTGTTCTGAACTTTGTGTAAGTAGTAGTATATCTGGTCTACTGTGGTACTCCTTATCAAAGTCTACAGCTGCAGCCTCCATTACAGCTGCTTCAGCCATGGCAGCCTCTGCCTCTCTCTCCCTCTCTAAGGCGATGAGTGTTGCGTCTAGTCGGGCTTTTTCCATTTTTAAATCTATCTCTTGACGTGAATATGCAGCTCTTGCCTGCGCGGCTTGGGCTTTAGCACGAGCAGTAGCTGCTGCCAGCGCTAATGAAGCTGTACTCGTATGCGGGTTCGCTGATCTCACGGATGCGTTTGTCCTGTCCATGGCTATGGATGCGTGGTCTACCTTCCTCGTTGACGTGACGTTACACTTGCGTGCTGGGTCTGTCTTCCGCTGGCACAACAATGCGGTCTGGTCATCAGCAGCTCTTCGTAGGTCTCCCTTTTCACTGTTCTGGCCTCACAGTTGTCCTAGTAACTGCTATCCAGACAGCTAAACAATTCCAGAAAAAACACTTGCGACACCGAGGGTGAAGTTTGGTCGTTTATGGAAGATTGTGAAACTGAAAAACATACAAATTCATTCGTATAAATCTACTGCCATCTCTTGTGTTGACATGAATATAGAACCAAATAACAGTTACATAGGCTATACACGGCATTGTCAATATGAATTCCACTGCATTAATATTGGAGCTAAGCGAACATAAATTCATTGAGAGTAAATGACAAATTTAAGAAGCTGGTGTACTAGTTACTTTGGAACAGATATAACATCAAATCAAAATATTATTTACAACTTACAGGGATTGCCTTTAGCTGCGTACAAGGAACGATAGATTAAACCGGTGGGTTTCATGTAGCCTAGTGCTTGAGATAACAAACTGTCAAAGAATTATGCGCGTTCTAAGTCTCGCAGCTGGGGTACAAAAGTAAACAATTGTCAAAATAAGGGTTCTCCTGTTAAAGGCTGGCGTAGCCAGAACAGTGGCAGAGTATTTAATTTATTTTTCTCCAACTGCTTTTCAGTCACGCACACTCATACCCTCGCGGTTGTTTTGTTCCATTTTGCGGTTGGCAATCAGCTTGCATTAGCACTCCCTGTCAAGGAGTCAGACAAAAGAGAGAAGCAGAAAGAACAAAACAAAAACATTTTGCTTGTTATTGAGGCGTGTCTCCCTTGTCCATATACAAACAATGCAATTGTTCACTTTAATCCCCACCTCTAATGCTAATGCATTCGGCTAATTATTTCCAGCACAATACTAACTGCTTTAAAACCATATCATGGGGGTTAGGCTGCTACAGTAATGCTTACTAAATGCTTACTAACAGTCTAACTCAAATTGACTGAGGGCCAAAATCACAATGTGGAACTGTCATGGGTCGAAATCTCAAGATCTCTTTTTAAAAATGGACTAAAGCGGTTTGTCCATGCACTTCATACTCATAGTGAAATTTCACAAACTCTTCCCCATTATATATGGTAGTTTAAATGTGTCTGCACGTCCTGTGACACACAAAATGTTACGTTCAAGTCTGGTTACACTATAAATTAAAGATGTATGTGGGCCAACTGTAATAGACATTTGAAATTATCTTGAGGGCTGAATAAAATTAGCCTGGCTCTCACACAGACCCTTTGTGCTTCGTGCATCTTCGTTAAACTTTGTGATCTCGCACGAGGGTCTGGAAATCTTAGACAAGCCCGAACGGAAACAGATATTTCACAGCCTGTCCAATCAGAATTGCGGGGCAGGATCGTGGGGCAGGGTATATACAAGTCAGTGGTTGAAGTAGTACTGATTCAAAAAAAGCCATGTGATTCTCCAATCAGGTTCGAGCTGTTTTGAACACACCAGTGCCTTTCCAGAGTTAACGAATTTACATTGTTCCAGATGAGAACCAGGTTAGAATAAAATGGCTCCGAGGGCCAGATTTGGCCCCCGTGCCTGAGTTTGACATCCCTGCACCATACAACGGCAGAACTCTTCTGAAAACCACCTGCTCAGCTTCTTTCCCCTACTAGCTGAGCGAGAGAGAGTGCGAGAGAGAGAGAGAGAGAGAGAGAGAGAGAGAGAGAGAGAGAGAGAGAGAGAGAGAGAGAGACACCTGGTGAATGTGGGTCCATTTAATACCACCACCGCGCTGGACCATCAATAAAAGCGTGACATTGTGAATTAAAGCACCTCACTGCTGCACACTCTCGGGTCTTTCAACTCAGACAGAAATAGACTCACGTTAAGCAGTGGGAAGAAGAAAAAATAGGGAAGGACAATGGCATCAATCACTGTAATGGCACTAGTGTGTGTGTGTGTGTGTGTGTGTGTGTGTGTGTGTGTGTGCGTGTGTGCGCGCGCTTGAGCGTGTGCGTGTGCGCGCGTGTGTGTGCGCGTGCACGTGCGCTTGTGCGTGTGTGTGTGTGTGTGTGTGTGTGTGTCATTAATTGTGTGGGGCTCCTGTGTTTGTGTAAACATACAGTAATTAGATGAAGGAAATTGAGCTATTGGGTTTACAAGAACACACAGAGGTCACACACAGAGGGCACACAAACTTCTTTGAATATTTGACATCTTTAGTTTCATCTCTCTTCCTCTCCAAACTTACCGACCCCCTCCCACAACTCTTCTCCTCCCACCTATTCCACATCCCATCTGTCATGTTCTCAACTCTGCTTCTACCAAAATGCCTAAATTGGTTGCAAAACCACCCACCCTAAGCCTCAACTCTGTGCTATCACCATCACCCCTAAGCCCTGCTGCACCATCATCAGCCCCCACGGCTAAGCCTTTGCGCTATGCTAACTAATACTCAACACCTCCTCAATCTCCACTGTCCTTTATCTGTAGACAAGTACCACCAGCAACCACCTCCGCATGCTCCTCTGACTCCACCACCACTCGTTAATGCCCAGGGCCGCTGACAGCTTTGGCTGGGCCCAGGTCAAAGTCATCTGAAAGGGCCCCCCTATACCCAATACATATGCAATGTAATGATAACTCAATTCCGGGACCCTTGTCCCTGGGCCTTGGGCATCTAACCCCTTTGTCAGCTTCGCTGCTCCCAACTCCCCGGATCCCCCTGCAGTCCTAAGCCTCTTCTCTTCCATTAGAGCTCCCATGAGGGCTACAGTACCCCTGACGGTGCTTCAAGTCCAAATCAATCCGCTCAGCCTTCATTCGCTCAGCCATCATGGTCACTGTATTGTGTTGTGAAAGAGCTTCTTAGAACCACTCAGACTTCTTTCCATTCGTCCCTTTTAGTTTTTTTCCTCCTCCATACCTACTGTGCTGTGAACTTCATAACCTTTTATGCTCTGACTTTTAAAATCGGGACTTTGACACTTCAAAGCTGCCAACAGGATTCTGTTTTACCACTGAACATGAGACTATGTTGTCAGGATTGTACAGTTTTATGCATTTTATATGCTACTTTCAGCCTTCATTGGCCTAGGCTGTCTTACTCATCATGGTGACTGACTGTATTCTGATAAAAGAGCTTCTGAGAAACACTCAGCCTTATTTTTCCTCTTTTTTCTCCCTCATCCCTCTCCAATCCTACTGTGAACTCTATAACCTCAGGTCTAGTTTTCAAACTTCGCTGTCACGTCTGGACATTGACTCATCCATCTCTCTCCATCCATCACTCTATCTGCAATTTTAGGGATCCATTTTTTTTGTCTACAGTAGATGTACAGTATTTAGTTGCATTCACTACCATACCGTCACTTACTAAATCAAGGAGAGGAGAGGAAACAAGAACTTATAGACCTTTGCAAAAACAACCTAACAAGACCATCTACAGAAGAATCATTAGGTCCACATTAAATCACATTTGGCAGATGCTGCTATCCATCGACTTACAATTTAGGTTGAGATATAACTCAAATCCTGTCTTTTTATTTAACGATGGAAAACTCTGGGGAAGCATTCTCAAGTTTAGATTCATCAGGTTATTCCTTGCCTCTGAAGACAAAAAAGTCACAAAGGCATTTAAGCCGAAGCCAGGGCTGATTTTAGGATTTTTTTTACGTTGCTTCATTCCTCAGAGTCCTCGTAATCTCTGATCATTTGCTCTGAGCACATTCCTGTCAAAGCTCTTCAAAGCTGTCACCAGGAAATCGTTCTACCTCTAACCATGAGGCTGTGTTGTGAAGATGTCACAATTTTCCACAAAGTGTGGAGAGGCAGCATTTGCATGAGCGTCTGTGGGTAAAAATCGGGAAAAAAATGTCCATTTGGCGTTTTTTTCAGCCGTTTTGGGCCCATAGAAATCAATGTAATTTGTTGAATTTGGGCTGAATTTAGCACATTTTGGCGTTTTTTGAGAAGCTTTTGGGCGGGATTTGGTCAGACACATCTGGCAACACTGGTCAAAGCTCTTCAAAGCTGTCACCAGGACATCATTCTACCTCTAACCATGAGGCTGTGCTGTGAAGATGTCGCAATTTTCCACAAAGCTACTACGCTGCTAAGCTGCTCTGCTCTTCACAATGACATTGCAGGTTGCAGGTTTTTACAGGCACTTAAAGAGATCTGAATATAAAGCTATGTTGTCAAGATGTCACTGTTTTAATGATTGAGAGGGCAATAATTGTGTCTTGTATAACTTGGAGGAGGCTCACAAATGAATGTACTTCTACCTGGATGATTTCATATCAAATTTGGTGTAAAGGTTTATAGGTTTCTAGTTTGCTTGTGGTCCATCGTGAGAAGGGAAGTGAATAAGGGGGAGATAATAATTATGACAATTGTATCTATGGAGTGGAAGTTTGGTATTTAGACTGTAATATTATTTTTTCTTCAAAGGTTTCTTTATTGATTTTTTACGTGTAATAACAAAGGTTTGGGATATTGAATGTCCATAGTATAAAAGTTAGACAACAAGGCATAAAGAACAAACCAGACCCCCCAACTCCTCACCCCCCACCCATATACAGTACACAATTCAACACAGAATAAACAGAAACAAACAATCAAAAGTAGAGAGAGGGAAAAAAAAACACCACACAAGACATACACATTTGGGGTACACTGACAGCGGACCTTGAAAGTGTTCACGAGAGTCATTGTTCACTTACTAATGACTCAAATAAGCATCGGCTGACTCGGGACAGTGATTAATTAAACTTTTAGCCTCTTTAAAACAGCACCAAT
>NC_085857.1:2643126-2653126 GCF_034702125.1 Engraulis encrasicolus | reverse complement strand
CTCCACTTTCCCTCTCTCTCCATTCCTCCCTCCTTTCTCTCCTTTCATCCACCTCTCCTCTCCCTCTCCACTTTCCCTCTCTCTCCCCCTTTTCCTCTCTTCCTTCCGTGCTGCTGAATGTCACAGCCATAACTCTGAATGTGGTCGTTCCAGTCAAGGTCCTCCTGCAAGGCAAAGTCACACCTTTCCTTCTCTCTCTCTCTCTCTCTCTCTCTCTCTCTCTCTCTCTCTCTCTCTCTCTCTCTCTCTCTCTCTCTCTCTCTCTCTCTCTCAGTCACGGTCTCTGTCTCTCTCTGCCAGGTACCCTCCAGGGTGTCATGTCATGTCTGGGTGTTGTGAGTGTGTGTGGTCTTGTCTGGTCCTGTGTCAACACCAGACTGAATGTGACTGAAAGATGGAATGAGAGAACTATCCAAACACCTTCAGTGCATAATATTAAATGTGGCCGTGCAGCAGGGCGTGTTGGATCGTAGCCTGTAAGTGGCGTGAACTTCATCATGTGCAGGAGGAGTACATTATAGGCCCTTAACTGGTCCCGTTATTTACTTGATCAATGTCTGAAACACACACGCGCACACACACACACACACACACACACACACACACACACACACACACACACACACACACACACACACACACACACACACACACACACACACACACACACACACACACACACACACACACACACACACACACATACGTGGTGATGGTGGTGGGAGGGAATAAGAGCCTAAAACAAGCTCAAGCTGAGAATGTGCAGCTCATTTGCATAGTGTGTGCAGCCCCTCAGTGTGATTGATGTGGGTTTGTGCAGCGTCTGCTAGCTGGGCGATTTGTCACACTTTGTCATGACAGCTTCCAGCAAACCAGCTTACGGTACTACTGGAGCGGGGGAGAGGGTTGGTACTAGTGATGATGTTAGCCACAATGATGAGGAAGGAGGATAAGATTCATATCAATGAAGTGTATCCTTAGAGTAATAAAAAACATATTTTTGTTGTTGTGCGTGCATGCGTGTGTGTGTGTGCGTGCGTGAGTGTGAGCGTGTGCTTGTGCGTATGTGGGTACGTACAGAATGTGAGAAAAGGAGTTGTTTTGGATTGGATTTTGGATCTCTGTTAAATGTAATGTACAGAAATGTAATTCAATGTTGATGAAAGCTGCATTTTTCCCTCCTGTCCGCAGGTGTGCAGTACGTGACCTGTAGGGCCCAGAGCTGCTCAGAGGCCAATCGCCACTATCCGTTCTCTGGCTACATCGAGAGAGACTCGCTGGTGGTCCAGGATGACTACATGTTTATTCAGGTAAGCGATGTGTGTGTCGTACGGTTTGCATTGTGTTTGCAGTTTCAATGAGCAGGGGTCCGTTTCTCGATTATTGTCGTAGGTCTTAAGACCATTCCCTTGGATTTAGTGGTGAGCGTCGCTGTCAAGATGCAGTTGAGACGCTCGTACGAAGGACTTTGCTAATGACGATAGCAAAGACGCTTTCAAAAAACGGACCCCAGCATAGTTGCAATACCTACTGTACTCTCTGGCCACCATCCTACACAGTGCACCTTTAAGCATTAAAACATATCTTAAAGTAGGCAGTCATGGGTAAGTGGTTGGGTATCAGACTTGTAGCCCAAAGTTTGCCGGTTCGACTCCCGACCCGCCAGGTTGGTGGGGGGAGTAAGTAACCAGTGCTCTCCCCGTCTTCCTCCATGACTGAGGTACCCTGTGCATGGCACCGTCCCGCTGCACTGCTCCCTTGGAACGCCATTGGGTGCTGTCCCCTTGCACGGGTGAGGCATAAATGCAATTTCTGTGTGAGAGCTGTGTCACAATGACAATGGGAGTTGGAGTTTCCCAGTTGGGCTTTCAACTTTTACTTATCCAACCCTGCCCTACTCTACCCTACCCAAATACTCTTAACACTTTGAACTGGTAGACATTTTGCATCTGTACTATATGAGTAACTGAATGTTGCCTTGTTGCAGTGGATTGCTGCCTCATTGTATTTCCATCCAAGGGAAGGCCGCACTCAATAAGTGTGCCTCTCTGGTGACAAGACCAGGACTGGACTGGCCATCTGGCATAGCGGGCATTTTCTTTTTTTTGAACTTTATTGCCAACAGAGAACTTAGAGGCAATCACAACCACATAAACAAACATATCACACCCAAACAAACAAACAATACTAAAACAATAATATGCATAAAAATAATAAAATAAAATAAAATAAAATGAAAATAAATAAAATAAAAAAATGATAATACATAATGAAATACAAATAATAAGGGGGGGGGGGGGTTCACCTTGATTGCTAGCTTATATTATGTATGTCTTATGTAACTATATGCTTAACCCATATAAAGAATGACAGGTGTCCATCTCCTAAGGAATAGGGGTAATTTTAGCTGAAGGATGGCAGTCATATTTTCCATCAGTTGGACTTGGTTGCACCTCAGTCTCCATTGAGCCACAGTAGGAGGCTCAGGCTGCATCCAATGCATTGTGATCATTTTTCTTGCGATCATTAGTAGGACATGCAAAGTATAACACAGGTCTTTGGAAAAGTTTTGTTCTGTTGTTTTTTCCAGCAAAATAAATACAGGGTCAAACGGTATGTCCATGTGCAGTATCTTCTCCAGTTCTGTCTTAATGTCTCTTCAATATGGCTGTATCTTGGGACAGTCCCAAAAAATGTGGGTATGGTCACCTACCATCCCACAGTTTCTCCAGCATGTATTATTACCCCCAATGTTGAAGATACTAACCTGAAGTGGAGTTCTAAAGAATCTCACCTTTACTTTCCAATCAAACTCTTTCCATAATTGACTTCCCACCCCTCTATGACATTTAGAACATATATCCTCCCATTCATCATTTTCAATTATTGTATTAAGTTCCAGCTCCCATTGTCCTTTTATGTGTAACGTGTTATCTGACATATCTGTTGTTAGTTTTTGGTATATTTGAGACACTTGGTGTTTTATTATGATGCGGTGTTCCAGTATATATGCAAAATGCGCTTCAATGCTATTGGGGTCTTCCTTGAGTATGTCCCAATCTGGATGTTTTGTTATGTAGTTCCTGATTTGGAGATATCTATAAAAATCGGTTTGGGGCAGATCAAATTTATCCTTAATTTGTGAAAAAGTCTTGACCACCTGCCCATCTAGTAGCTGATTGATTACTCGTAGGCCTTTCTCAGCCCACCTTCTAAACACTATGTCAACTAGAGATGGGAGAAATTCTATATTTCCTACAATGGGCATGGCTCTAGACAAAGATGCCTTTCCTTTTGGGTGTCTTTGAATCCTATTCCAAACCTTAAGGGTGTATTTAGTATACATGTTCTTTATTTTGATTTTCTTTTGTGACTGTTGACTGAGGAAGGGTAGTGTATCTAGTGCAATAGCTGGCAGAGAACTCTGCTCAATAGACACCCAACCCATTTCACCTCTGGCTATCCAAGCTACCATTGCTCTAAGTTGGGCTGCCCAGTAATACAATTTTAAATTAGGTAGACCCAGACCGCCTTTTTGCTTGGATGACATCAATACTTTCAACCNGACTCTTTGTCTCTTATTTTGCCAGATGAATTTTGATATACGTTTGTCAAGCATTCTAAATGTGGACTGAGGAACTATAATGGGTAGCGACTGAAATAAGAACAGGAACCTTGGCAGAACATTCATCCTTACTGATTCAACCCTACCAAATAGAGACAAAGGCAACATTTCCCATCTACTTATATCTATATTTATTTCTTTTATCAATTTGTTGTAGTTTGCATTATATAATTGTGAAAGCTTTGGTGTTAAAAGAATCCCAAGATATCTGAATCCCTGCTGGGACCTCTTAAAAGAGACCAGGTTATCTAGTTGAGTTGGCCAGCTACCTACTATCATCATGGCTTCAGATTTATCTGTATTAACTTTGTAACCCGACACACTACTATAGGCATTGAGGCTATCCATGAGTGCTGGAATAGAAGTGATAGGATTTTCTATAAACACAAGTATATCATCAGCAAACAATTAAATCTTGTGCTGAATATTTCCTTCATCCCTTATACCTTGAATATGTGAATTGGTTCTTATCAACTCCGCCAGAGGTTCAATACTTAGCGCAAAGAGAGAGGGAGACAAAGAGTCTCCCTGTCGTGTTCCACGTCCCAATGGGAAGAAATGTGAACAGTGTCCATTGACTCTGACTCTAGATATGGGGTTTTTATAGAACATTTTAATCCATTTAATAAAAGTTTCATTAAAGCCCATATTTCTGAGTGTCTGTTGGAGGAAAAAGAGGTCCAATCTGTCAAAAGCCTTCTCTGCATCTAAACTCAGAAGCATTGATGGAACATCTCTACTGACTGCAACTGCTTGTAAATTGAGTGCCTTTCTAACATTGTCCACTCCTTGTCTGTTAGTAATAAATCCCGTTTGATCTGGCTTCACAAGTTTATGTATATATTTTTGTATTCTCTTTGCAATGATTGAGGTTAGAATTTTTAAATCTTTGGGCGGTATGACATACATTGTGTAGGGTCTTTATTTTGTTTATGAATTACACTGATTACTGCTTCTGACCATGAGTGAGGTGGGTCTCCTTCTCTCAAGGCATAGTTATACACTCTGTTCAGCAATGGTATTAATTTGTTTACAAACGTTTTATAGTATTCTCCTGGGAAACCATCTGTTCCTGGTGATTTGTTATTTTTAAGCTTAAGAATGCTCTCTTTAATTTCCTCATCTGTAATTGGAGATGATATTACTTCAGATTCTGATGGTGTTAATGTATTGAGTTTAAACAAATTGAGGAAATGTTTAACTTTGTCTTCCTTATGTGGGTCCCTCTCTTCTTCATATAGCTTTTTATAGTAGGTAGCAAATGCCTCCGCGATCTCATTAGGCTGTGTTAGACTCCTACCTAGATGTGGACATGATATCTTATGTACAGTCCTGTTAGACTGTTCTTTCCTCAATTGAAAAGCCAGCAGGCGACTGGCTCTGTTTCCCATTTCATAATATTTCCTGTTTATAAATCGCAATGCTCCTTCAGTTTTAAAAGTTAACAGGTCATCCAGTTTTTGTCTAGTCTCTTTTAGTATTCCCAAAACCTGTGGGTTGTTTGTCTGTTTATGTTCTGACTCTAAATCCTTAATTTCTTTCTCCAGTTTGTTTTGTTCTGATAGCCTTTCTTTCTTCAGCCTTGAGGAAATAGCAATGATTTTACCCCTCATCACTACTTTAGCTCCCTCCCACAAAGTAGAGGGGGATACAGACCCATTGTCATTTAATGCCATGTAATCTAACAACTCTTTTTGAATTTCCTCCTTAATGAGCTCATTACTCAACAAAGAAACATTCAATCTCCAGTACTTAAACTGCTTGCGGGGCCCCATGCTTATCTTTAAAGGTGCATGATCTGAAATTGTGAATGTTGCAGTCGCTGGTCCTGTAAAGTTCTGTCCCAGATATCAAAAACATATCTAATCTAGAGTAACTCCCATGTACATAAGACATGAAAGTAAAATCTTTCTCTCTAGGATGTAGATATCTCCATACATCAATTAGACCCAACTCATGCATCATTGCTTGTAGAGTAGTAGATTTTTTGGATGCTGGACCCACCGTTGCTGGGAGTCTATCAATATTTTCTCTCAGGACACAGTTGCAGTCTCCTCCTATTAAAATAATACCCTCTGCTTTATCTGCTACTAATGCTCCAATATTTTTGAAAAAATCTCTGCTGTCTTCATTGGGGGCATAAAGATTTAACAAAGTTATTTTTGTACCACCAATAGTCCCTTTTACCATCACATATCTCCCCTCCTTGTCTGTAATAGTCTGTATATGGCTGAAGTAAACTGACTTATTAACAAGAATAGCCACTCCCCTCTTCCTACTACTCTCAAAGGAAGAACTGAATACCTGGCCCACCCATTCTCTTTTCAATTTTAAGTGTTCTTTTTCTGACATATGAGTCTCCTGTATCATTGCTATTGAGCAGTGTAGTTTTTTAAGCTGGCTTAATATCTTTTTTTCTCTTAATTGGACTGCGTAGACCCTTAACGTTGTAAGTAACACAAATTAAACTGTCCATGTTAATATATAATTCTGCTTTTCCATCCCCAACATTCCTAACTTCCAAGATATAAACATGAGGAGAGAGAAAAAAATAGGCATATTTTTGCATAGCATTGAACTCAAGGTGAAAGACAAAACATAAATATGAAGAAAAACAATGAAAAACAACACAGTAGTAAACTGTAGATTTCCAAATACCCAACTGACTTCCCATAGTCTCATAATGGTGCCTGGCCCATGGACTAATAAGAAAACCAGCCCCTGATGTAACCTGGGCGAAGGATGGTGACCACTCCTCCGTGGGAATCACACACCGTGTGTCGGCGCTGTCGTCGTCCAGCTCGTGGATCATTCGCTGCGCCCTTCAGCAGAGTTCCATCCAATATTATAGAGAATAGTCTTTATCCTAATAATTCGGCTATAAAAAGCCTACTTTCTCCTTCAATGTAAACTTGCATGTGTTCAAAAAGTTCACTCGTCCTTGGCAAAGAAGGCATGCATATCCGAGCGCGTCATCATCGGTTTAGTCTTTTCACCTCCCTCCTCTGTGCGTTTCCAAGTAGACCTGGCCATCTCCCTCTCCATCTTTTCACGTTCGTCGATCTTAGGGTGGATATTAAGCTCTTTGAGTGTTGGTAGGGCCTCAGTGATCGTCGCGAAAGTCTTTTCACCCGAATCAAACATTATTTTTTAGCTGTGCTGGGAAGACGCATTTGGCTTTGATACCTTTTTGTTTTAAACTCTTAATCACCTTTCTCACCTCCGTTCTTTTCTTTTGCAGCTCTGGGGAGTAGTCATGATCAAAGTAAATCTGTTCTTCGCCGTAGAGAATTTTCTGTTGTTTCCATGCTTGCCTGAGGATGGCTTCCTTCTCCGAGTGATCCACGAATCTCACTATAATGG
This sequence comes from Engraulis encrasicolus, assembly GCF_034702125.1. NCBI lineage: Eukaryota > Metazoa > Chordata > Actinopteri > Clupeiformes > Engraulidae > Engraulis > Engraulis encrasicolus. The sequence goes on along the minus strand of NC_085857.1, from coordinate 2,646,138 downwards.
ACCTTGGAGGGTCGTCGGCTTTTTTTGGTTTGGCTGTGAGCGCTCGGTGTGCCCTCTCAATTTGCAAGTTCCCGTCAGGCATGGGGTCAATGACTGATTTCAACAGCTCTTTTACAAACTCCCTAGTGTCTGCACCTTCACTTCCCTCAGGCACTCGATATATCCTTAGGTTATTGCGTCTGAGTCTATTTTGCAAGTCTTCGCACCGCGCCGTTAGATCCATATCTCGGTGTAACAGGTATTTCAATGCCCTTTCATACCTCATCCCATTGTCCTCAATCTCACCCACGCGATCTTCCACCTCTGTCGTTCGTGTGTCTAGGGATTTTACTTCACCTTTTAGTTCCTCCATTGATGATTTTATTTCGGCAAGCGATGCTTTGATTTGTTCTTGACCCTTTCGGTTTTCGGCTCGCATCTTTTCCAGCTCAGCTAGCACTCGTGACTCAGCGTCCAAGCCAGGCCCAAGAACTTGAGCTTGTTTCATATTTCCACTTTCTTCCTTAACAATTTCGCCCTTTCTCGGCCCTCAAGGGGGCTTCATTGACAAAAGCTGTGGAGAGGAAAAATAGGGAAGTCATCTGCTTGAACACGTGCTAGGAGAAGAAGTGTTGTTTCATACTTTTCTTTTTCTTTTCTTTTCAACGAACGAATGTTCTAGGCCTCTCTATCTCTCAAAGTTCTCTCTTTCTCTCTCTCTCTCTCTCTCTCTCTCTCTCTCTCTCTCTCTCTCTCTCTCTCTCTCTCTCTCTCTCTCCCCCTCTTTCTCTCTCTCTCTCTCTCTCTCTCTCTCTCTCTCTCTCTCTCTCTCTCTCTCTCTCCTTGTGAAATTTCTGGAAAGGGCAGCATTACACTACACTTAGCTGACGCTTGTATCCAAAGTGACTTACAAAGGTGAAAGGTGAAAGGTGAAAGGGTTGGTACCCCTGACTTCTCCTTGAAGAAAAAAAGAATTCGAAAAGAATTGAAAAAAAAAAAAATTCTAAAAGAATTCCAACTGTCAATCAACCCAAATAGCCATGCTCATTGGTCATTAAAACAATTTTATTATATGGTGTGACGTCATCGGTCGAATGCTCCATTCATTTCAACGGGGCTCCCCAACGTTCGCACGTCTGTTATTTTTTGATAACGGACGGGTTGGTCTATAACAGACCGCTGTCAATGGCAACAAGACTTTTCACTGCTAAAGCGACTTTTCAACAAGACTCTAATCAGCTGCTGTGATAGACAACACCTGTTGTCCTGGCTACCTAGCTGTTGCCTAGCGGTGTTCCACAACGGCACTGTTTTGTTTTGCGCAGCATGAACATTAAAAACTATAATAAACTTAACATTAAATAGGCCTAAAGAAATGTCCCCGCCATGCGTGAATCATTTAAGTATATCCATATAATAAGCGGGTTAACTTTCGGCGAGTCGGTCGCTTTGTGGAATAGCAGCACTTCAGAGAGAACAAGACCCCTCCGCTCCGCGTCGGGGTCTAAAGATTCTCTCTGTCGTGCTGCTATTCCACGGTAGCGACCTTCTCGCCGAACGTTAACCCTTACTTAATAGCTCCCTTAAATAAAAGGTCAGCCCGAAAAAAATATCTGGGTTGTTTGAAAGGCTTGAGAAACTACCATTTGAATGAAACATAGCCTACACGGCAAGAATTTCTAAGGAGCTATATGGCTTCAAGTCTACCATAGAGATTAATGGGAAAAGGCACTCTACTTCCATCTTCTGCTCAAAAATTGTCTTGTGTCCCGCCCCCAGCTGTTGCTTCAGCAGTCCATTAATAATAGACGTTATTGGTTGGTACTTATCCAGATCCTAATGGAAGAATCCTCATTGTGACACTGCCTTTAATTTCAATGAAATTAACATTGCCATATTTCACCTTGAGCCAGAGGTACCTAAGATATAACTATCCACTTGGTAGGTCCTAAATCATCCATTTCCTTGAGCAAACAGTGATGACGTTTCTGTCTCTGAGTTGTCTCCGTTTATTTTCCCTTCTACAGGTCACCTCTGCTGGTCGGACATGGTATTACGTATCGTACAAGAGAGAACCCTTCGCCAGGATTAACCTGCCCAAGTACTCCCTGCCCAAGGTAAGTCACAGTAATATGTGAAGTCCATTAGCCTGATAAACCAGACTAAATGTGAGACTAAATGTAAATGTAAATGAAAATGTAGTCTGGCCTAGATGAATGACACATCGGAAGATTGTTGATGGAAACAACGCTTTGTCGTTACCCCCTCAAAACCCTGTCCGCATTGCATCCAAAGATTCAAAACAAATCAAAACAAGTCTCCTGCTTTGTGATTTGCCAGCCAGTTTCAGGGCCTGGGGCATTTTCCGAGTCTAGACCCACTCTAGGCAAAAAAAAATTTGGCCTCTAGCGGGTGCAGGCTAGTTTACTAGGCTAGAAGTACATCGGAGGGGTACTATAATTTCAAGGGCTTTGTATCTCTTGCATTTATGCAAATAATATTGGACCTCTTCGATACAAACACTTGATTCCAGGAACGATTTGAGCACAAGTCATTGAACTTTGTTTTAGCGTGGACGAAACATTTTGATAGCACTGTCTACATCTGAATCCAGTAAAAGTCAGACGGTTTTTCATGTCGTTCTCCTCTTCCCTTCCTGCTGTTCAGCTCAGCAGGACTCCTGGCACTAAAGAGCCATGATGGATGGCCTAGAGCATCTTGCAGAAAACCTTAATCTGCATGTCCATATAGCAATTTATTTCTTCTTCTGAAAACTGGTTTATCTTTCAAAGCCATTCCCATCCCAAATGTACTCCTCAGCATAGCTGCGTATCTTTTAAATAGTAGATTAAAATGCTACAATGACATGCTTCCTTACTTCTGCTGTCATGTTTCAAAGTGGTGCAGCACACTTATGAGACATACCCACCATATGTTGCATCTGTTATGGGTCAGACTCAGTGGAATTACATCTCATGGTTTATTTACTGTGTTATATTTATTTTCCAGTGTACATCTCCATAGAGACATGGA
>NC_085857.1:2575626-2640626 GCF_034702125.1 Engraulis encrasicolus | reverse complement strand
AAATAGAACGTTCAGTATTGTTCGCTATAGTGCTTACGATCAGGGATAAGATTGACAGTTGCGATTCTCTTCTCGTGAGCGGCGTAACCCGCCTTCAACATCGAACACAAAAACGGGAGTCGTGTAGTTTCAGCCAGGCTTAAGAGGTGCAGCAGTGGTGTGTGGTGTTAAGTGGGGATGCAGCAGTGGAGGGGGGTGGGGGGAGTAGAGTAGTTTTGGTGTGGTGTTGTGGGCTGGTGTGTGGTGTGGAGTTGAGTTAATGGTGAAGAACTGGAGTTACAGAAGACCAGGATTGAATGGACACAGCTAATGAGCAAAAAAGTTCAGCGTCTGGCCTGCAGAGTCAGTGACAGAGGTCATTATTTTTTAACACACCACTCTCTTTCTCTTTCACTGTCTTATCTATCTCTCCTTCTTGTTCTCCCTCCCTCCAACTTGTTCCATTATGCTCTCCTTCTTTCTTTCCATCTCTGTCACTTCATATTCTTTCTGTCAATATCTCTGCACTTTTTTCTATTCCGTTCCCTGACTTTCTCCCTATTACTCAATTGCCATCCCTCTTCCTTTTACCATCGTTCTACAGTGCCCCTCTTCCTTTCTCTCAGTCATTCTCTATCCATTTGTTTTCTTACCCTCTCTATATCTCTCTCTACATCACACCATATTTAGCCTAATGGGAATCTTCTCCTCCACAGCCATCCCATTTCCACATTGCCCTGTCCCTGTCAACAAGTGTTCTCCGTCCTCCTGCACTCCTGTCTTTATTGTCTCCTCCACTCTTCTCCTCTCTCCTCCACTGTCTTTATTGTCTCCTCCGCTCTTCTCCTCTCTCCTGCACTCCTGTCTTTATTGTCTCCTCCTCTCTTCTCCTCTCTCCTGCACTCTTGTCTTTATTGTCTCCTCCTCTCTTCTCCTCTCTCTTGTCTTTATTGTCTCCTCCACTCTTCTCCTCCGCTCTTCTCCTCTCACCTGTCTTTATTGTCTCCTCCGCTCTTCTCCTCTCTCCTGCTCTCCTGTCTTTATTCTCTCCTCCACTCTTCTCCTCTCTCCTCCACTGTCTATATTGTCTCCTCCGCTCTTCTCCTCTCTTCTGCATCCACTCGTGCCTTGTAATGGCCTGCCACATCCATCTGGCACTCCATCCAAACTCTATTATTATTACTTCCATTATTTCCTTCTATCTCTCTCCTTTTGCTCTCTCTCTCTACTAGTGGCAGGACATTTTATTTTGGCCAGTCTCTCTCTCCCTCTCTCTCTCTCTCTCTCTCTCTCTCTCTCTCTCTCTCTCTCTCTCTCTCTCTCTCTCTCTCTCTCTCTCTCCTCTCTCTCTCTCTCTTTCCACCTCCTCCTCATCTCCTCTCAGAGTTTTCATGGCACAACTCATCATTGGTGTGCTGCGAAAGTATTGTGAAATGTTGTGACGGTTGCTTGAGCCTGTCCTGTGGCTGTGTCAGCCATCTTGTTAGCTGTGTTTGTTCCAACAGGAGGTGAAAAGGTGTTTATTGCCTTCGTTATTTGCAGTTCTTGTTGTATTGTGTAAGTCATCTGTTTGTCTGTCTGTTTGTTTGTTCGTTTGTCAGCAGGATAACTCAAAAACTCATGGAAGGATTTTACTGAAACTTTGTTGAGTTGTTGGAAATGACCAAGGAACAAGTGACTCGATTTGGTGGGATCACGAACCGGAACCAGGATTTTTTTTTCCAAAGATTCTTCTTCACCATTGCAATAGAAATCTAGACGCCCCTAGAGACCGCAAAATGAATTGCGGAACAGGGCGAATTTTGACACAGTTTCTAACTCCACAAAAAGAAGGCAGAAAGAGCTCAAATAAAAATATGGTGTAACATAGTAAAATGTATCTGAGTGCATTTCTAGGTTACTCAATGAGATGGAGCACAATTTCTAAAGTGGATTGTCAAAATATGCAGTTAGTATCTGGCTTTGGCTTTGTATGGGAACTTAGAGGTGTAAAGATAGGAGATAGAAGTCACCATATGAAGAGTTCAGATGCAAACCCCCCTAAGTGCCTTTTCAGAAAATAATCCTAATTCATTTTTATTTAATATAAAGCTATCAAAATTGCAAATACTTTTATTTTATTTATGTATTATAACTATTTATATGTATTATCAAGTACATGAATGTAAACCGAACCAACAACGGGTTTCTCTAAAAATACAGAAGTGCAGGGGTTTTTGCATCTGAACTCTTCATATTTTCCTTTAAGTTCTACAGTATGAACAAACTAAAAAGAGAACACAGCAAAGTGGGCAAACTTCACTGACTTCAATCACAATTTGGGGAACATTCCGTGGGGGTGGGGGCATAATTGGACACATCTCTTGTTCAGCCCTGGGGTTGGAGTGAGACCCTCTGAGGGGGGGGGGATGATGGAAAAAGTTTGAGAACCACTGAAATAGAAGATCAGATGGTACAAGATCGGAGACGGTAACAAAAATGTTCTTTGTGTATTCTTTCAGGTAGCTGGGATCAAGGGGATGCTGATTGCCAACCGTAAGCTGGAGAACCAGGTGAAGACCTTCATCTCTTACAACAAGGGCAGAGACTGGAGGCTGCTGCAGGCACCCAACACTGACCTGGAGGGCAACAGCATCCACTGTGTACTGGTAACCATCCATCACTCCCTTACCTACTGTGCCTAACCCTTTACCTGTACGTTTTTAATGAGTATATTCCTATTCATTGGGATTATATTACTTTCTCATGTCAATATTCAAATCTTAAACTAAAGCTACATAGTTTCTGAAACCATCAACTACAATCCCTACAGTGGTTCATCAACAACTAGCATGCTCAACACCACTTCTGCATTTGCTTTGCTGCCACTCATGTGCTGTATATAGCTTTACAATGCACGTTAACAAAAATAGGATAGTCTATCTGTGGATGAAGTAGCACATAGAAATGGGGTTTTCAATGTTTCATTTAAGTAATGTAATTTAAATGTTATTACCGGCCTGTAGATGATTCAATAAGGAAATGTGGTTATTGTTTTAGCATTAGAATCAAAATCTATCACTAATCATAAACTTTGGGTCAGAGATTCAACACTGTGCATGCAGCCTATAGAGGACTATACAATTTAAGCAATTACTAATATCGATTCCTAATACCCCTTAAAGGGACACTCCACCCATTTGCATTAGGCTTTCCATTGCTAGACACCCAGTCATACTTTTGAATGGTCTTGCAACACTCTCTCAATTCCACCCGAGACAGGAGAAATCCGTATTCACCTCTTAACACTTCCTCCTACAATGATGTAAAAATCATCATTTTGCATCATTGTAGGAGGAAGTGTAAGAGAGGTGGATTTCTGTTGAGACTACAAGCCTTTTTCCCACCCTTTCAACCCCGCCCATAGGGGGTTGGAGCTAATGTGCTAACAGACCTAGATCAGTGTGCCAGTGCTTTTGAAATCAATGGCATTGAGGCTCCATTAAGTCACTGGCAGAGCTGCCTGGGTGTGGCCTGTGGAACTTGAGCATTGCAATGCATTATGGGGATTGTTGTCACAAATCCACAAGCACTAAAAAGTCATTTTCTGCCTTTTCTCTGCCAAGAAGGCACCAAATTAGACATTTATGCTACTACATATATGACCCACTTTCAATACATATTCATGTCTCCACCGGTGGAATGCCCCTTTAAGGAGGGCAGTACCACCGCTCCCTGCTCTATGTGTGATTTTGATGGTTGTTGTTACCCGTCAAGAATTATAAGACACCACATAAGACAGAACCCTATCTTGCGTGTGATGAGATGTGATCAGTAGTCTTTCCTTTTTTTTAAGATAAAATGAGGATGGCCTTTCTTCTTCTTCTTCTTCTTCTTCTTCTTCTTCGTCTTCGTCTTCGTCTTCATGTTCTTCTTCTTCTTCTTCGTCTTCTTCTTCTTCTTCGTCTTCTTCTTCGTCTTCTTCTTCTTCTTCTTCTTCTTCTTCTTCTTCTTCTTCTTCTTCTTCTTCTTCTTCTTCTTCTTCTTCGTCTTCTTCTTCTTCGTCTTCTTCTTCCAAAGGCATTTAAAGTTCAAGTCCAAAACATTAGGGGAAGCCAGTCTTAGGAAAGATGATGAATGCATTTTATGTATGTGTGTGTGTGTTAGAGAGAGAGAGAGAGAAGGGGGGGGGGTCTTTGCATCGTGCTCTAATTGCTGGTTGACATTGATTGTGATTCCCCCATTAAATCCCATTGCCCTTGTTGTTGTCAACAACTGCAATGTCGGGCGATCAATGCCAGAGATGAAAGGAAATGCTTCCTTCATATATTTATAAAGTATATTATTATATTTCATTCTTTTGATTATTTTCCTCCACTTTCTTTTTCTTCATCTTCCTTTTTAGCCTCTCCTTGCCCTACGCTGATATCATTGTCAAGTCCTTTTGTATAGCATATGCTCCGGGGGTGATGGCTCACTGCTTTCATGTCAAGCCCTCCTCATCATCTTAATGGCTGATAATAAAATAAGAAGTACCCCGAACTCCCAGGAGGGCACACAAGGATGTTTAGGGGGCAGTGTGTGTGTGTGTGTGTGTGTGTGTGTGTTTGTGTGTGTGTGTGTGTGTGTGTGTGTGTGTGTGTGTGTGTGTGTGTGTGTGTGTGTGTGTGTGTGTGTGTGTGTGTGTGTGTGTGTGTGTGTGTGTGTTTGTGTGTGTGTGTGTGTGTGTGTGTGTGTGTGTGTGGGTGGGTGTGTGTGTGTGTGCCAGTAATGGGGTGGGGATGAGGGATGTTATAAACTGAAAGAAAAGTCTGCGACACCAAGCTTCCGTTTCTCTTATTTTAATTTGACATTTTGTTTCAGGCAGCATGCCCTTCATTCAGTTCATATTATTTTTGCTAGTCCTGCACCCAATCTTTTTGAGACGGATGTGCGTGTTTTTCTCTTTTTGACAATGAGGGATGTTAGGACATTTAAAAAAAAAAAAAAATCTACCTCCATGGTTCTCTACCATGTCAACATTCTCTTCACACTACTTTGACTAATGGAAACCGAAAAGAAGTAATGTCTAAAACAGGCCGACATTATGTTAGCGATCTATGCTTTCTCCATCGGTTTCCTTGTCTTCAGCTCTTTAATATGTAGCCTGTCAACTTCTGATGTGTTTTGAGTGACAGGTACATATACGTAGATGTGTCAAAGGTAATGGATTCCTTACCCCTATTCAGAAGGGATAAGTATTACTTGTGGACCTCTGGTAATATGTGATAATTCCGGAGAATGAATGAGTTATTGGTCCTGTTCGAATCCGCCATGTCTGTACAGTCAGGCTAATGTTATTATGCAACCACGCTTTTTGGAGATAAATGGAAAAATATTGGTGCTGATGCTTTTTTATGGTGAAAACCAAGCAGTAATGTACAATTACTCTCCATGTGCTCTTCGTCTTCATCTTCTCCACCCTGTCTCAACCTCCTCCATTACTCAACTCCTCTAATCCTTCTCCTCCTCCTCCTCTCCCTTAATTTCTCTACCCCTCCCCCCCCCCCCCCTTCTTCTCCTTCCACACCTCCACCTTCATCCTCCCTTCATCACTCCACTCCTCTTCCACTTCTCTCTTATCTTCCTCCTCTCCCTTTATTCCTCTACCCTTCCACCTCTTCCCTCTTTCTTCTCCTCCACACCTCCACCTTCTTCCTCCCTTCATCACTCCATCTTGCAGCCGTTATGCTCTCTGCATCTCCAGCTGCAAATGTCAGAGAACCCCTACCTCTCCGGCAACATCATCACCAAGAGCTCAGCACCAGGAGTCATCGTGGCAACAGGTAGCTATGTAGAATCAGACATTTGAATGGCGGATTTTATATTGTTAGTATTTTATATTAATTTATTTTTTTATTTATTCATGTTTGCATGTGCGTATTGAAATAAATATGGATCATAGATGGAGGAATTGATAGATGGATTGGTGAACGGATGAATGGGTGGATTTATTTCATTTCTTATTAATTATGAATTCAACCATCAAACATATGTATTTGATTTTAGCCACAACCATTAGAAGGGATTTAATTATAAACACCAGAATTGCATGTTAAAAGTAACTGCTCATTCTTGTCGCGCCCAATTTTCATCTGTGATGAAGTCGGATTAAATCACACATTTCTTACAGTCGGCCTAATGGGTAAGGATCAGAGCCCTGTAGATAAGTAAGCCAACACGAGTAGATTTTTAAACTAACAGCAGGATGTAATTCATTTCCTGAAACATGCCGTCTCTACCAGTGCAGCCATAGATAAGGGTAATTTAATCTCTAATGTGAACACTGTTGCCAATAGTAGACTGATGCTATCAGCAATGGTAATGAAGTGTGCTGATGTGTATGGAAATGTTGTAATTATGATAAGGTTAAGATAAGGGGCTTATTTCAAGCTGACAGAAATATAGGGCTATGAACTGCAGTCTTTTGGCAACAATTGACAGCGTGTTTTGCTTACACAATCCAAGATTAATATGGTAATACAACCAGAGAGTTGCATGTCTAATCTCCTGAACTGGACAATGAACCTCAGTGTTGTAATATCTTGTTTGCTTCTCCAACTCATGTAGGATGCTAATACAACCTTAGATGCACATACACATGCGCACACAAGCGCAAACACACACACACACACACAAGCGCAAACACACACACACACACACACACTCGGGACTCGCCAAGTGGGTAGTGAGCTATGAAGCGTGTAGGGCAATTCAGTCACTCCTGCACTGTTCCTTGAGCGTGTGTGTGTGTGCGCGTGTGTGTGTGTGTGTGTGTGTGTGTGTGTGTGTGTGTGTGTGTGTGTGTGTGTGTGTGTGTGTGTGTGTGTGTGTGTGTGTGTGTGTGTGTGTGTGTGTGTGTGTGTGTGTGTGTGCGTGTGCGTGTGTGTGTGCATAACCTTCCATCCATCCATCCAACCCTCCACCCTCCTATCACCCCAGCTCTCCATGTCTCCTTTGTATGTTTATCTTTTTTATGTTTGGTTATCTTCCTTTTTGTTTCCGTCAGGAAATATTGGTCCTGAGCTCTCCTACAACAACGTGGGCATGTACATCTCCTCAGATGCAGGAAACAGCTGGAGGCAGGTAAGACGGAGACAATGCAGTGCGAGCGTTTGTGTTTGTTTGTTTATGTGTTTATGTGTGTGAGCCCAGAACAACTCTCTCCGTTAAGATATAGAAAAACTGTTAAGGGTTCCCAAGGATTCCAATCTCAATATATGATTTAGGCCTATAATGTTATTTTACCTCCTTAAATCATATGTAACCATTATTTGTATATTTGAATTTGAATATTTGAATTTGAGTAACGTGTTTGTTTTGTGTAGATCTTTGAAGAGGAGCACAACGTGTGGTTCCTGGATAATGGAGGGGCCTTGATGGCCGTCAAACAGCCCACAGTACCCACCAGAGATCTCTGGTACATTTCAATAATCCCTGTTCAGATTCAGTGTAATGAAATTGTAATGTGTTAAAAGCTGTTACAGAGTGTCATATTCATCAATGGTTTCTGTCCATTTCAAATATGATTTTCTGCAATATTGCACTCTGCAGCGTCTCTTTCTCTCTCTCTCTCTCTCTCTCTCTCTCTCTCTCTCTCTCTCTCTCTCTCTCTCTCTCTCTCTCTCTCTCTCTCTCTCCTCTCTCCCTCCTCTCTCTCTCTCTCTCTCTCTCTCTCTCTCTCTCTCTCTCTCTCTCTCTCCCTCCCCCCCCCTCTCTCTCTCTTGAATCATGTCAGTCAAGGTTCCACTGCTTGTATAATCCTGTCTTGTGAGTTAAACAGGCCTAGAAATGGGCTTATATTACTGCCATAACAGGGACATGCACATTCAAATACGAACACTCACACACACTGCACAAATGTAATGTCTTCAAGAAAAGGTGCAGAATGGGGGGGCTCGCCAACGAAACAATAATGCACAAAGAACCCAATATGTCATTTGGAAGAGATGTATTCATCTTGGATGTCTCTTTATTCGAATGAAATGTTTGTGGACCAGATATGTGGTTAATTTAATAATTTCAGGAACACTTTATTTTAGGGATACATTTATTAGCACTAATACATACAATGTTAATGCCTGTTAATGTTAACTTGTAAGGCATGTAGGCCTACTAAGCAAATGCTAAGGCCTACTAGGTCCTTACTAAGGTTAAATTGGTAATAAATCCCTTATTTTGCATGAACAAGACATTTGCGAATACATGCCTAACAAATGTTTGGTTTTGCTTTGTACATGACTTACAAGTTACTTATACAGGAACATTGTATGTATTAGTGCTAATAGATGTATCCCTAAAATAAAGTGTTACCATAATTTCCTCTGCATTCTCCATACATCATAATAGAGCTTGTCATACAGGTCTGATATTCAACAAATCATGCACTGTATTACTGCAACACACAGAAGGGTGTTTGCTATGTCAGCACTGCAGCACTGCTGGAGAGAGTGGCTCTCACCCTTAGGCTTTTCATCATTAGGAAACATGAGGGAGAAGATGAGGAGATACAGCCGTTAGTGCAGAGAAAAGGTGGAATGAAAAGAGAGAATATAACAGGAAGAGGGAGATGGGGAGGCCTTTTGATAACAGTAAAGTGTTCACCATTGCCTGACATATTGTCTCCACTGGCTCCGCTTAAGTGATGATAAGAACAGCTGTAAAAGGTCATCACATGAAAGTGAAGCGAAAGTGAAAGCCCACCTGGGAAACTCCAACTCCCATTCGTCATTGTGACACAGCACTCCACAGCACACCACAAGTTAGCACTGCACACTGCACACAACAAAATTGCATTGATAACTCACCCTTGCAAGGTGGCAGCCCCCAATGGCGACCCTGGGGAGCAGTGCAGCGGGACGGTACCATGCTCAGATACCACCTCAGTCATGACGGAGGATGGGAGAGAGCCCTGGTTAATTACTACCCCCACCAACCTGGCGGGCTACAAGTCTGACACCCTAACCGCTTACCCATAACTGCCCAACATGCATCGCAGAATGAATTTAAATTAGCTATGAATTAGAGCAACACAATGCCACTCAAAAACCTTTTTAGTTGACCTCATTCTCATTAGTTGTATATCAAGCACTGATACGAATGGAAAACCCGACCCCTTCTTGAGTAATATGCAACCTGTGTATTTGCTCACTCAGACCATATTTTCATAACAAGTTGGAGGGTAGCTCATCATTATTGACCCACATCAGACAGTCCGCCGTCAAGCAGGTCAGACGGGGGGAGTTATAAGGGCAGCGTTTTTTTGCAAAACACTCAAACAGTTTTTCCAGTTTCTGGTGGAAAAGGCCAAAAACGCAATCAGAATTCTGCATGTCATCCATTTTGATTGATATCTGAAACAACATGCCCCCCCTCTCTCTCTCTTTGTCTTCCTCTCTCTCTCTCTCTCTCTCTCTCTCTCTCTCTCTCTCTCTCTCTCTCTCTCTCTCTCTCTCTCTCTCTCTCTCTCTCTCTCTCTCTCTCTCTCTCTCCCTTGCCCTCTCTCTCCCTCTCTGTCTCTCTCTCTCTCTCCTTTGCCCTCTCTCTCCCTCTCTGTCTCTCTCTCTCTTGCCCTCTCTCTCTCTCTCTAGTTCTAGGCATCCATCATTTGTATTACATAACATCCCATCCTGATTCCTGACCTGTCTCCCTTTGCTGTTCAAAGGAATTACTCTCCTGTCAATGTTTTAGCGTGCCTGTACTGCTCCTCTCCTGTCAATGTTTTAGCAGCATGCCTGTAGTGTTCAGAAGTTAAGGATCCTCTCCTCTGCCTCTGGCTAACTAGTCTTGCACAAAGGTGCAGTCTCAGGTGTCAGTCTCATTTGTTATTTTAGAGCATACTGTACTCGTTTGTGTGTGCGTGTGCGTGTGTGTGTATGCTTGTGCATGTGCGTGTGTGTGTATGCTTGTGCGTGTGCGTGTGTGTGTGTGTGTGTGTATTTCTGCGTGTGGTGTGTGGTGTGGTGTGCGGTATGTCAGTGTTAGCACCTGTAGTGCGTGCGTGTGTGCGTGCGTGCGTGTGGTGTGGTGTGCGGTATGTCAGTGTTAGTACCTGTAGTGCCTGCGTGTGTACCCTGTCACATGAGAGAGCTCTCCCCCTCAGAGGTGACGTTGATAAGCTGTCAAAATCAATAGAGCTCGCTCCACTCCTCTTCCAGGATGAAAGTTTAAAACATCGCTATAGTATATTTTCACACTTCACTTCCTCCACACCTCTCTCTCTCTACATCTCTGTCTCTCTCTCTCTCTCTCTCTCTCTCTCTCTCTCTCTCTCTCTCTCTCTCTCTCTCTCTCTCTCTCTCTCTCTGCCTGTCTCCGTCCCTCTCTCTCTCTCTCTCTCTCTCTCTCTCTCTCTCTCTCTCTCTCTCTCTCTCTCTCTCTCTCTCTCTCTGTGCGTGTGTATGTATGTGCGTGCTCGTGTGTGTGTGTGTGTGTGTGTGTGTGTGTGTGTGTGTGTGTGTGTGTGTGTGTGTGTGTGTGTGTGTGTGTGTGTGTGTGTGTGTGTGTGTGTGTGTGTGTGTGTCTTAGCCTGACTACCTCCAGTCGTACCTCTCGTTGATTTTTTTTGTTTTTGTTCACACACATCTCCCACATCACTTTTCACCCTCTTTGATCTCCCGGGGTTTTGTGTGCGTGTGTGTGTGTGTGTGTGTGTGTGTGTGTGTGTGCTCTCTTCTGTTTCCTCTGTCTCTTATGTTTTCTCCCTCTTTCTCTTCTGATCCCCTTTTGTCTGTCTTCAGTTTAGCTAAGTGTGTGTAACTGGACGCTGCATGAGAGGCTCTAGACAGGGGCCAGGGTGGACCCCCTTTTGTGGCCCCTGTGCTGGACAGCCAATGACTACGATATAACATACATACATTATGTATTTATAACATGAAAAATGTACCTCTTTTGGCAATGGGCCCCCATGAAAAAATAATGGCCCCACCCTGGTAATTTTGGTCTAGATTCGCTCCTGACTCTGTGCTTTTCGGTTGAAAGAGACTCTGCCTACGGCTTATCACTGCTCTCATCCCCCATCAGTACCATTAAAATGCTTCATTTTTACGTCATTTTTACGAACAGTTTATCTCAAAATGAATCTTTCTTTACTCCAAAACAAAATGTATCTGAAGTCTGAACCTTTTTTATCATTGTTCTGTAATTCTACCTCTGTGTCTCTCCATCTATCATCAATTTATGTTACAACTTCGCTCTCTTGTAAGCATAGGTCTTTATATCTTACTGTATTTTTTCGATCTTGTCTGCACATGTCCTCTTTTGAATAATACCAAAGGCTGAATCTTCACGTCTTTCCTTCCATCCATGTGTCCCCACAGGGTGAGCTTTGATGAGGGTCGTCAGTGGGACCGCCACTCCTTCTCCATGGTGCCCCTGTTTGTGGACGGCGTGCTGGTGGAGCCGGGCATAGACAACCAGATCATGACGTGAGTCTCCTGGCATATATCATGAAATCCATTTCATTCATTTTCAAAAATTTCAACATTGTGAAAAAAAAATTGCATTGAGGGCAGAATAAAGTGTTTTGCTGTTAATTTTATAATTTAGGTGAATAACACATTCCCTTTTAGTATGACTCTGTTGGTATTCTATACTATTGTCTGTGTTCTCAATGTGGTTTAGACTTCCACTTAGATTTTGAATCACAAGCTACATTTTTTTATTTAGAATAGAAGAAAGAAGGAAGAAAGCCCAACTGGGAAAGACCTAGCCTGGCTCTCGCGCAGACCCTTCGCACTTCATGCATCTTCGTTAAACTTTGTGAGCTCGCACTTGGGTCTGGAAATCTTAGACGAGCCAGAAGGAATCAGATATTTCACAGCCTGTCCAATCAGAATCGCGGGCGGGGTATATACACATGTCAGTGGTTGAAGTAGTACGGGATTCAAAAAAAGCCACGTGAATTCTCCAATCAGGTTCGAGCTGTTTTGAACACACCTACGCCTTTCCAGAGCTAAGCGATTGACAATGTTCCAGATGGTTTGTAACAACCATCGCGTGAGAACCAGGTTAATGTGGTTTAGACTTCCACTGAGATTTTGAATCACAACCTGCATTTTTATTTAGAATAGAAGAAAGAAGAAAGAAAGCCAAACTAGGAATCCCCAACTCCCAACTGTGTCACACAGTACAGAAGTGAACAATGCACACAACCATATTGCATTTCAACCTCACCCTTTCAAGGGGGACGGTACCATGCTCAGGGTACCTCAGACATGGAGGCGCATGGGGGAGAGCACTGGTTAATTACTCCCCCTATCAACCTGGCAGCTTGGGAGTCGAACCAGCAACCTTTACAAGTCTGATGCCCTAACCGCTTACCCATGAAGCATACTCAAAGGAAAACTTGCATATAACTTTTGAAAATACACTATGTTTAATTCATAGACAACACCAAAATTCTTAACAAGATAACTATTGAAAATAGTTTATTATTTTGTCAATATTTTCCCATCAATTTGTCATATTCACGATGGAGCTGGCTTTAAAAATCCCTCACACACATTCTATCCTTCACAACTGACATATTCTATTCATTGCAACTGAGTGAGTGACCCTGAATTAGTAACAGCGACTCAAGTATCAAGGTCAAGTTCATAATGGTATAATGTATATATTTTTTTACGTTCAAGGTCTTAAGTCACAAAATTGTGTCTACTTTTTAGAGCTAGAAAAGATTAAAGTTCTTGTTCAGTGAACCAGTTCCTCTGAGACAAACAACACCCCTTGTTTAATGCCATCCTTCTTCTCCATTTGCCCGACATATTTTCTCTAGAAATGTAGCCTAGTGGTTCCCTTTTCTGTCTTCTATGTGTGTGCCTCCACACTGTTTATCAAACCAACCTAACCCCCCCACCACCTATTCTTCACCACTCCATTTCTCCCACGCCACTTAACCCACCTCTCTCCACCTCCACCGTCTCTCTGTTGTGTAAAATGCCCCTTTGACAGACACATTAACTTGCAAAAGAGTTGAGGGTAAGAAAAGGTTATTCACTGTCAAAACGCTAATAATGGAGGCAGAACCTTACTGACAGACCCTGTCAGATGATCTACACAGAGGATCAGAGATCTCTTTATTGAGACGTGACACAAGATTAAATGCTAAGCTTGTCCCAGCCACCACATAGACCTCTCTGTAACATAGAACCACGTAGACAAATATTTATTGAAAACTGTCAGATTGAGCAGTGCTAATAAGTGAAAACACAATTGAACAATAGCAGCAGTGGCACAAGCGGAGGCAAGCTGATGCAATGCAGTGAAAGGACTTATTGCAGTGTGTGTGTGTGTGTGTGTGTGCGTGTGCGTGTGCGTGTGCGTGTGCGTGTGTGTGTGTGTGTGTGTGTGTGTGTGCGTGCGTGTGTGTCTGTGTGTGTTGGTGTGTGTGTGTGTGTGTGTGTGTGTGTGTGTGTGTGTGTGTGTGTGTGTGTGTGTGTGTGTGTGTGTGTGTGTGTGTGTGTGTGTGTGTGTGTGTGTGTGTGCGTGCGTGTCTGTGTGTGTGTGTGTGTGTGTGTGTGTGTGTGTGTGTGTGTGTGTGTGTGTGTGTGTGTGTATCTGTGTGTCTCTGTGTGTCTCTGTGTTAGTGTGTCAGTGTATTAGTGTGTTTGTGTGTTTGTGTGTCTGTGTCTGTGTCTATGTGAATGTGTATCTCTGAGTTTGTAAATGGGAGTGAATTCCCTCATGCTCTTGTTTTGGAAGGTTTTTTGGACATTTCAGCCATCGATCAGAGTGGCAGCTCATTAAGATCGACTACAAGTCACTCTTCAGCAAGAGGTGCACAGACGGGGACTACCAGACCTGGCACCTCCACAACCAGGTACAGTGCCAAATGGGACAAGACAGGAAACAATTTAGATATGACATTACATAAACATGTGTCTGCACATGTGTCAAGCACAGGTGTTTGCATTATCCCAGACGAGCTCCCAACATAAACTACATATCCCAGGAAAGGTAATAAACATTTAGGAATAAACACAATTTTACCCGTTAGACAATATCTTATGCCACAGGTTTATGTTTAGGTGCAGTGTTCTTAGTATATTATTATTGTTATAGGCCTACTTTTTCATCACTATCATGACTTCTTTTTCTTCTTCTTCTTCTTCTTCTTCTTCTTCTTCTTCTTCTTCTTCTTCTTCTTCTTCTTCTTCTTCTTCTTCTTCTTCTTCTTCTTCTTCTTCTTCTTCTTCTTCTTCTCCTCCTCCTCCAGGGTGAGCCATGTGTGATGGGGCAGAAGCAGATCTACATGAAGCGGCGGCCGGCGAGTAACTGCATGCTGGGCCCTGGATACAACCGTGTGCTCTCCAGCGAGCCCTGTATCTGCAGAGCCCACGACTTCGAATGGTGAGCAAGCAGTTGTGACACAGCTGTCACAACACCAGACCATCGCTGTGCAGCTTTGCATGTCACTCTGATCAACACGGTTTATTGTGGTGCATTACACATTATGCCAGTTGAACACACAGTTTTGACACAGTACATTAAAGGCACAAGACAGAAAAAATTATCGTGTCAGCACAATACTGTATATAGCAGGAGTACTATGATGGACACTGGTGTAACGCAAATACTTCAGGCCCCCCAGCAAGCTACCATGAATGGGCCCTCAAACGAAAAAAGGGGGCCTAATATCATGTGTGGAGGGGGCCCGTTTCTTCAAGTCAAGGGCCCATATGAAGTAGTCTTCATTCCAGTAATTTGGTCTCTTCAATGTCAAATTAAATCAGTAATCTCATGTCCACTTAGCTAGCTAAAGTGGATACATGTATAATACTTGGTCCCCTCTGCAAGGTGACAAGTTGGTTATTGTAGCCCAAGAAAATACTGGGGTTGAGTCTCATATAAATTGTGTCGAATTGTTCTGGTATCGTCTCTTCTATACCCTATCCATTTTCCTTGCTCTCATTCAACTCAAACCTTTAGGCCAATTGAACCCAAAACAGTATGGAGATCAATCGTTTTTTGCTGAATGTGTACCAGATCCCTGCTCTCTCCCCTCGACTTCTCCCTTCTCCCTCACCTACCCACCTTGTGTAATTAATTGCTGAATCAAAGTCCCCGGTGCAATTGGAAAGGGCAGTCATTCCACCTCTCTCTCTGCCTTATGAGCTGGAACAACTGGAGCTTATACAGGGGAGGTAATAAACCAGAACCTGATTTATCGATCGGTTCATTTATTTATTTATTTATTTTACACAGACGACAGACAAAAACACAAAACTGCCTTCGAAACTTTCCAAAAACAAGAACTCTATGGAGTCCTACATTTAACCTGGGTTTATGAGCTGGAACAACTGGAGCTTATACAAGGGAGGTAATAAACCAGAACCTGATTTATTGATCGGTTCATTTATTTATTTATTTTATTTTGGGGTTTGTTTTTATGAACACAGACAACAGACAAAAACACAAACGCCTTTGAAACTTTCCAAAAACAATAGCGCTAGGGAGTCCGCTCCAATTCACAAACTACCCGACACCCAGACACACATTCACATAGACACACACATACAAACAAGCACATGTTTTAGAGAAACAAGCACATGTTTTAGAGAAGCAAACAAGCAGGCAGACCTAGGGCTGGACAGGGGGATAAATAGGTCCCGGGGACTTTTGGCTTAAAGGGGCCCCTCATAATTAGCGGCGCAGACCTGACTCGCCAGTGGGCCTCGCACCCATGGGCCCCTATTTTTAGAAATGTAAACAATAGAGGCCCATGAGAGTGCAGGGCCCACCCGGAAATGTCCGGTCTGCCAGTTGGCCTGTCCAGAAGGACACAGACACACACACACAAACACACACAAACACACACACACACACACACACACACACACACACACACACACACACACACACACACACACACACACACACACACACACACACACACACACACACACACACACACACACACACACACAGGAAGTGCTTAGGTTATTTTAATTCTCCTCACGCCTACCCCATCTGCCTACTCAGCATGTGTGCAACGGACCGCCCCAAAACAAAACTTTGCTACTCACTCTCTAAGCTAGCCTTTATAGATCGCCAAAAAACAAAGTGACTCTGTGGGAATAGTGCATCCTCTTCAATCAGCAATACTGCTTTCATCACAAAGCACACTGTTAAGAGGCATTTTTCTTTGTTTGTTTGTCTGCTTGAGGGAAAGAATGCCAAAGAATATCTTTAGAATAGATAGACTAGATCAAAATAGAATAGAATAGAATAGAATAGAATAGAATAGAATAGAATAGAATAGAATAGAATAGAATCAATGATACAGTATAGACAGGTGAGTGAATAGAATAGAATAGAATAGAATAGAATAGAACAGAACAGAGCAGAACAGAACAGAACAGAACAGAACACAATACGTAAGGGTTAACGTTCGGCGAGAAGGTCGCTACCTAGAATAGCAGCACGACAGACAGAATCTTTAGACCCCGACGCGGAGCGGAGGGGTCTTGTTCTCTCTGAAGTGCTGCTATTCCACAAAGCGACCGACTCGCCGAAAGTTAACCCGCTTATTATATGGATATACTTAAATGATTCACACATGGCGGGGACATTTCTTTAGGCCTATTTAATGTGAAGTCTGGGCTATTCTAGTTTTTAATGTCAAAGGATTGTCGCTGCGCAAAAACAGTGCCGTTGTGGAACACCGCTAACAGCTAGGTAGCCAGGACAACAGGTGTTGTCTATCACAGCAGCTGATTAGTGTCTTGTTGAAAAGTCGCTTTAGCAGTGAAAAGTCTTGTTGCCATTGACAGCGGTCTGTTATAGACCAACCCGTCCGTTATCGAAAAATAACAGACGTGCGAACGTTGGGGAGCCCCGTTGAAATGAATGGAGCATTCGACCGATGACGTCACAACCATATAATAAAACAGAATAAAATCTATTTTATATCCACTATACCTGTACATGTATATTAGCACTTGAGGAGTTGTGCCCCAGACAAAACCCTCTCTGGCACAATAACTTGGAAATCAAAAGAGAGAAAGCTGTTAAAAAGGCAGAGTGGTAAGTAGTGCAGTAACTGTGAATAGTTAAACCAAATACCTGTGGTGTAAATGTGTATTGTTGTGCTTTCTCAAAGAAACAAAAAGGGCCATAAGTGAAGACGTAAAGGTGACGTGACAATTGGGAGTGTCTAATTGTTAATTTCCAGTCTACGCAAAGCTGTGACTAATGATTTGCTAGTTATTACCTTGAGCCATTGCAGCAATACCAATATTGATCACCGATCGTCTGACCTTTACTGAGGCTAAATAAAGACTGTCTGTGTCAAGTGTGAGACCTGTTATTCAAGCCACAGTGGCCATGTCAACTAGATAGATCACATATCCCAATGGCAATATTGATCATTGTAATTGCAGTATTTCAATATGTGCAGACATGCCATGACATGGTATTAATATGTCAGCATGAGTAATGGTGTGGTATTGATATGCTGATTAAAACTATATACTGCTCTGCTATCTATTCTGTTTAGCCTCTCTGGTCACTAATCATCGTGTCAAGTCAAGTCAAGTCAGCTTTTATTGTCAGTTTTTTCATATGCTTGAAAACAAGGAAATTGAAATTACGTTTCTCATACCATGAAAGGACATAGACATACACAGGACTGACATTTACAGACTGGCATCAAAGTGCAAGACAGGACAGGTAACAGTGATGGACCAAATGTCAGGCTACTGTGGCTAATGAAATACCCCCCCCCCTCCCCCACCATCACAGTGACTATGGATACGAGCGCCGTGGAGATGGGAACTGTTCGCCGTCCTTCTGGTTCAATCCAGCTACTGTGTCTAGGAGATGCAGCCAGGGACAGAACTACCTCAACAGCACTGGGTAAATCATCACATTTTTCTTATCTATTATTTTTTTTATTTATCAAGGTTAGTTATTTAAGATGAATCACACAAAGAAACACATTTGGCAGTAGTTGAAATGTTATGATGTAAAAAAAAAAAAACACTCGGCCAAAGCTGCATTGAAGGAAAGCAATCATCAATGTATAGCACACGCATGCACACGCACGCACGCACGCACGCACGCACGCACACACATGCATACACAGACACGCAAGCATACACACACACGTGCACACACACACACATGCATACACTTCTTATCACTGCAATGAGTACTCGGGAATGTAATTTGCTGCGATAATGTATAACATACATTCCTCTGCAAATACAATGTTCAGCATATTATGCATTGAAGATGATAAGAGGAAGAGAGAGGAGAAAAGAAGATAAGGGGGAGGAGAGGAGGAGGAGGAGGAGGAAGGGGAGGAGGAGGAGAAGATGAGGGGAGGAGAGGAGGAGGAAGAGGAGGAAGGGAAGGGGGAGGATATTGTCATATTGTAGTTCTGCACATGAACATGGCTGCACACACACACGCGCGCACACAAACACACACACACACACACACACACACACACACACACACACACACACACACACACACACACACACACACACACACACACACACACACACACACACACACACACACACACACACACACACACACACACACACACACACACACACCACCACCCTAGCCATCACTTGTGGAGACATAATATCCATACCTGAAAGACAACTTGCTGAGTTTGCTGTCAGTGGAGGAAGGAGGCCCAATGCCAACAGCAGAGAATGATGAAGGGATGGGGGGGGGGTTGTACCTTACCGCTCTCCCCCTGATCATCAAGAAGGGCCGAGGGGGATATGCAGGACCGGATTAACACACAGGCTAGACATGGCTGCAGCTTAGGGGCCCTCACCTGCCAGGGGCCCCCCATTTTGGCCAAAAGTGAAAAATGGTAGAATTGGGACAGGATGCAATATATATTAAAAAAAACGTGTCATGTTGAGTATAGCCGATAGACATGTTATCCTTAATTCTTAGTTTGTAATTATGACATTGCCTATGTTAATTTGTCATGAAATTTGCCTCCCAGGGGGCCCACAGCAAACTGTAGCCTAGTGGCCCCGGACCATCTTAATCCGGCCCTGGGATTGTCGGTGTTGAAGCAGATAAGGGAGTTGAAGGAATGGAGGAGGAGGAGTACCTTACCTCTCTCCCCCTGATCATCAAGAAGGGCGGAGGGGATTGTGGGGGGCCGGATTAGCACACATGCTAGACATGGCAGCCTAGGGCCCCCCACCTGCCAGGTGTTGAAGCAGGGCCAATGCAAAGAGGCTTGAAGGGCTGGGGGAGGAGTACCTTACCTCCCTCCCCCTGATCATCAAGAAGGGCGGAGGGGACTGTGCAGGGCCGGATTAACAAACAAGCTAGGGCCAATGCAAAGAGGCTTGAAGGGCTGGGGGAGGAGTACCTTACCTCTCTCCCCCTGATCATCAAGAAGGGCGGAGGGGACTGTGCAGGGCCGGATTAACAAACAAGACACGGCTGCAGCGTAGGGGCCCCCACCTGTACCTCTCTCCCCTGATCATCAAGACGGGCGGAGGGGATTGTGGGTGTTGAGTGTTGGATGGGAAGGGTAGCCAGTAGCCACCTCTGCTACTGCTGCTGATTGCTGTGGACAATCTGTGGAAGTGAAGAGATCTCTGGTCTCTGCCAGGAGCTGCATCTCTCTCTGAGTGGCTGTAATGTGATCAACGTCTGGAAGTAGTGTTTAGGCAGGTGTGTGTTTGTGTGTATTTGTGTGTCTGTGTGTGTGTGTGTGTGTGTGTGTGTGGGTGAGCGTGTGTGTGCATGCGTGCGTGCGGGTGTGTGTATTTATGACCGTGTTACCACTTTACACTGCCGGCTCTTCTGTTCGAATTGAAATCGAATTCATTAGTATCCCATCTAACACCTGTGGTCTCTGCTTTAGAAGGAATGCAAAACAATTTGGCCAGCCCACAGTGTCTTACAGCTGGGCCCTCTTAATGTGTCTTTAGCAGTGGTAGTGTGTGAGTGTGTGTGTGTGTGTTCGTATGTGTTTGTGTGCATGTGCGTGTGTCCTCTCCTCTCCTCTTCTCTCCACACCGCACCGCACCACACCTCACCACACACACACACACCACACACACACACACACACACACACACACACACACACACACACACACACACACACACACACACACACACACACACACACACACACACACACACACACACACACACACACACACACACACACACACACACACTTACATAGTTCCATATAGGGACAGATGCCCAATATCTTTTTTATTATTCCGTTGTCTGCTGAGTTTTGTGTGTCTACATTATGTGCCTGTGCAGACTAAGTGGTCAGTAAAACAGGTGTGCAGTTACGTCTAGTGCAGAACTTTGCTATTTTGCCATAATGTGGCATTGGTCTGTTTGCATTAACACTCTAAAGCGATGGTTCGGAGTAGATTTACCCTAATGCCATTTGAACCGTGACATCCATCCAGTAGTCCACCCGAAGTGTTTTCTGGCTTGGGCGAACATTATCAGAGTTACCGAGTTATTGTATGGTTATTCCAAATAGCTTGGCACAAGCGCTATTGGACATTCAAAGTATATCCAAACTTACCCCACAAAAGTCACATGTCATGACACCAAACTTCGACAGTAGTACAAATATGGTATCGACTCACAAAACGAAGCATTTGGAAAATGTGGAAATAGTCCTGGAGTTTATTATTATCAACTCAAGTCGAATAGATTCTGTGCTGCTAAAGCTGCCTCAACGTTACTTCCGTAAGCCCGTAAAAGTTCTCAACGATACTCATCATTATGCACAATGAAAAGTGGATTCAGCATCAGTATTGATAACGAAAATCCTTGTCTAATTGAAAGTAGGTAACATTTGAAATATCTTGTAAGTGTTTCCTTGAAAATATAAGCCTTTATCACAATTCAATGAAAATGCTTTTTTTAATACTCTTGCCTGGAACTTTGTTGACGACTTTTACGGGCTTGTGTCAGATGACGAAAGTAACGTGACACTTCGGGTGGTCTGCTGGATAGATGTCACAGTTCAAATGGCATTAGGGTGAATCTACTCCGAACCATCGCTTTAAGGTCTGCTAATATGTTCTTTGTTGCATTAACCCTTTCCCATCCTGTTTACTGGGTTTAGGTACCGTAAGGTGGCGGCAAACAACTGCACTAAGGGGGTGAATGACATGTACATGGCCCGGCGGCAGACGTGTCCCAACAGGCCTCCACGCGGCCTCCAGCTGAGGACCAGCCAGGGCAAACTCACAGCAGCCCTGCACTCCAACGTCACCTTCCTGATACAACTGGAACAGGTGAAGATGGATACTCTTTATCAAGCCTTATATGTGTGTGTGTGTGTGTGTGTGTGTGTGTGTGTGTGTGTGTGTGTGTGTGTGTGTGTGTGTGTGTGTGTGTGTGTGTGTGTGTGTGTGTGTGTGTGTGTGTGTGTGTGTGTGTGTGTGTGTGTGTGTGTGTGTGTGCGTGCGTGCGTGGGTGCGCGTGAGTGCGTGCGCGTGAGTGTGTGCGTGCGTGTTTGCGTGCGTGCTGGCCCATATTGGGATAGAGGAGCCAATTCTTGACGTATAAACGGCCATCCGGGTACTTTCCTTGTGAATGTGCGTTACGCCTAGCCTGGGAACTCCCATACTGCCTTTAGTTCTACAGAATCGTTTCGATCTGAAAGACACTTGTGATTAAGTCTGGTGTTAACCAGGCAACGTTACGCCCCTTTTTGGGGGAAAACAAACCGAATGTCTCATTAACTGACATGCTACATCGGCTAGCCTAAATGAACACAGTCCTGCTTCAGCCACGGCGCCACGGCTGTATTGGAACAGGTGACAACACAACACGTCTTTTGACATGTTGAGCGTGAACAACGCTAGTCTGCAGGTCTTTGTCTTTCGTTTATTCTTTCCCAACACCACCAATTGACTTGCATTGGCTTTTCCACCAATGTTTTCCCCCCAAAAAGGGGCGTAATGCACATGCCACACTTCACGTCGTTTATAAGTGTATGTTTGTTACAAGCCTCCCAGCAGGCCTCCACAGAATATCTCTATGTGTAATGTTCATAGCATTCTGGGCATGTTTGTGTACCCATTAATTGGTGCAGTGTGGGACATATGGCCCCGTGCTAAGTATGTAAGACATCTTCAAAATGCGGCCATTTGGTGTCTATGTTCAGATGGTGAGAACAGATTGTGTTGACTTGGTGTCGGCCATTTTGCATATAAACCCAGACGATCTGCTCGCTTTGACTGCCAGAGTGCATTTGCTGACCACGACTACGATTTATTTAAATCAAGATTTTTTTTTTTCAGTCTTGACTGGATTTGAACACTATGATTGACTATAGGTATTTTGGAAATTGTGAAAAATAAAATTGGAAGAATGAAAGAATGGCTAGACAAGTAGATGGAAAGAGGAGAACCCATTGCATGGTGTGGTGGGAGAAACTTAATTTCAAAATGCGGTTTCTTTGTCCAGAGGGAGCACACCGATGGTGTGGACTAATTGTCAGCCATTTTGCATCTTATAGGCTACAAATGGCTTGCTTTGCCACCAGTGTGCAAATACTGTCCACAACTAAGCTTTGTTTTAACCCTGTGTGTGTGTGTGTGTGTGTGTGTGTGTGTGTGTGTGTGTGTGTGTGTGTGTGTGTGTGTGTGTGTGTGTGTGTGTGTGTGTGTGTGTGTGTGTGTGTGTGTGTGTGTGTGTGTGTGTGTGTGTGTGTGTGTGTCAGGGTTGGAAATAAGCACCCGTCCACCCGCCAAGGAGGACAGATAAATTTCAGGGCTGACGGGTAAATTTTTCAACCCGTTAGTCACTCTGAGTGGTAAAAATAGCTAGTGACTGGTAGATTTTGAAATCTACGTGCCACAGTGAGTGGTGGGGGAAAAAATAAGTTCCACCCCTGGTGTGTGTGTGTGAGTATATGAGTGAGTGTGTGAGTGAGTGAGTGAGCGAGTGAGTGTACGTGTGTGTACGTGTGTGTTTTGCATGTCTGGATTTTCTCTGTCTTGACAACACAATGATAGTGTGGATAGTCATTATAACAGAACTAACATGTGGAACAAATAGACAAGCGAAGAAAACAAAGTCAGTCACAAAAACATCTTAACAAAGAAATAATTCATAATCCAGACACATTTGATTGGCAGTTACTAATACAAGTCGTCCAGTCATATAGCTCCTGCTTCCTCATCATTGAGTCGGAACTAAAGAAGCCATTTGTATTAGGAGTGTTATATATGTACATCTCCAAGTTTCACACTGAAATCCAGTTGTTTATAATCAAGGTCCTTTTGATTAACATGACATGGTTGAATGCAAATCTTATTTTGTGAGTCGTGTGAGCTCAGTTTATTTTTAAGCTTCTTGAACTTTCTTGTCTGACGAGTCACCTTGTTCTCTTGGATACATCATACCTTTTTATTTAGGATGGAAAGTCTTTGTGATTTTTTGACAGACATGTAGACAGAGATCTTCCTTCAGACTTCCTTCGTGACTGAGTAGACCTGGCTTAAAATTAAAGAGGAACATGCCTTTTTTAAACTCTCTTGTCTGACAAGTCACCTTGTACTCCTGTGCATCACCCTTTTCAATCATGACATGTCTTTGTGATTCCTGACAGACATGTAGACAGAGATCTTCCTTCAGACATGAGTGAACAGACCTGACTTCCTTTATCTCTAAATTCCTCTGTTGGACCTTTTTTCTGCTTTGGTCCCATGGTGATACTTCCTGTTCTGTTGGGACTAAGGAGGATGTGCAAGCACGATGACAGTTAATCAAACAGACCAAACATATTCCCATTTGCCCAACATGCTCCTTGTCAGGCATTCTTCCAAATGGCTCTTTAAGTTGTGTGAACAATGAAATGAAATAGGTGTGGTGCTTGTTTGACATTGATTCCTGTCAGCGCCTAGTTTTCAGTGATACCTGGAAAAACATTGCTTTACAAAGCTTTTAGAAATTGCGTCAAATGGAATAATTCATTTCAGTTTGAACTGTAAACACACTATGAAGCTATATTAAGATAAAAGATCTCCACACATTGGTAAATTAGCATCCCTGGATTACACAGGCTTTATGAATGGTGTATACTGGATATTAGACCCCTCTGCTCAGGAGCTGTTTCCACGAAGCAGAATATTTTTAAATGTGGAAGTTTTTTTTTCTCCTGTTTACATTGGTTTTGGGCTTCTGTTTCCATGTAAGCAGATTTTTAAAACCCCCCATTTAGGGGGCTAAATACATCTGTTACAATAGTGGGTCACCCCCCCATGTTGCATTTCCACCTAAACAAGAGAAAAAACATCAATTTTATGTATTTATTTATTTTATTTATTTATTTATTTTGTAGAAATGTTTTATGAGTACTTTATTTACATATGCAAACTTTCTGTCTATGAATTCCCTAGTTTCTTCTACCTTTTCCACATCTCTCTTTCTCCATTCTCTCTCTCTCTCTCTCTCTCTCTCTCTCTCTCTCTCTCTCTCTCTCTCTCTCTCTCTCTCTCTCTCTCTCTCTCTCTCTCTCCATCTCTCTCCCCCTCAACTCCTCTGTTGTGGAGTCGCTTGAGTCCTAATTTTCCAGGTAAAGTGGCATGAAATCTCCCTGAAGCCACCAGCAAACAGCAGCTGTTCAGACTCAATCAGACTCATTCAGGGATACCAACAGCACCACGAGCAGACTGGTGCTGGATGGATGCAAGGCAGTTTGAGTGTATGTGTGTGCGTGTGCGTGTGCGTGTGCGTGTGCGCGTGCGTGCATGCTTGCCTGCGTTTGTTTGAGGAGGGGTGAGGTGGTATGCATCTATTTGGAGTGTGTGTGTGTGTGTGTGTGTGTGTGTGTGTGTGTGTGTGTGTGTGTGTGTGTGTGTGTGTGTGTGTGTGTGTGTGTGTGTGTGTGTGTGTGTGTGTGTCTGTCTGTCTGTCTGTCTGTCTGTCTGTCTGTGTCTGTGTGTGTCTGTGTGTGTGTGTGTGTGTGTGTGTGTGTTTGAGGAGGGGTGAGGTGAATCTATTGGAGTTTGGAGTGTGTGAGTGTGTGTGTGTGTGTGGGGGGGGGTAGTGTAAGTGGAGGCAGGCAATGTTTTGGTCTTTAAATGTAGCCTTGTATTTGCATAAATGTTTGAGGAATTGATACAATCTGTAAGTGTATGTGCATCGTTCCATATGTGTGTGTGAGTGCCTTTATACACGGGCAAATGTTCCAGGATATGAATTTGTTAATGTTTTCACATTTCAAAACATGGGCCCTATTGCTTGTGCATTGTTGACTGCATGTGAATGAGTGAAATTTTGTGTTGAAGACATAAAAAGGTGTGTGTGTGTGTGTGTGTGTGTGTGTGTGTGTGTGTGTGTGTGTGTGTGTGTGTGTGTGTGTGTGTGTGTGTGTGTGTGTGTGTGTGTGTGTGTGTGTGTGTGTGTGTGTGTGTGTGTGTGTGTGTGTGTAAGTGTGTATGTTGTCTGTTTGTGTGCAGGTTGTCTCTCTCTCTCTCTCTCTGACTATGTTGAGTGATAGGAGAGGTGGAATAAACAATAAACAGCTACAGTATATTTGCTGGTTACTGTTCCCTGCACAGCTGCCTCTGCTCAGTAATGCACTATGGGTGTCTGTTGAGAGAGATCCCTGCGGTGCTATCCAGTTGCATTATGGGATTGGAATATGGGATTCGGTCTAGTCCCATGGGCAAGATGGGTGTGGCATATATAGGCACTCGTGGAAAGGGAGAAATGGGATCTGTGGAAGTGGTTGGACTGGTGTATTTAGAGAATGTAGTGTAGGTTGGTGGAGTGGCCGGCTCCGGCTCCGTTCTGGTCGGCCTGAAAGCCCTATGGGTGTCTCTGGGAGAGATCCCTGCACTGGTTTATGGGAGTGGAATATGGGATTCGGTCTCGTCCCATGGGGCATGAGGTGCATCTTGTCACCAGAGTAGTCAGGCAGCCGCCTGAGTCCCCCCAAATCCCTAGATGGTGAATAACAGCTCACACTTTCTCACAGTAGTGGTGATTTTGGTTCAAATGTGCATTCTTTTGAATATTTGCTTGGGGCCCCAGGTGACCCTAGAGTCTCCTCTGGGCATAGGCACTCGTAGATGGGGAGAATGGGTTCTGTGGAAGTGGATGGACTGGTGTTTTTAGAGAATGGAGTGTAGGCTGGTGGAGTATAAGCCAATGGGTTTTGGAATATGGCCAAACAATGTTATATAGTTTGGTGGTGGTTGTTGTTTCGGTGGATGTGTTGTGGAACTTTTCAGAGGTGAAAAACCTCTGCGGGAACTATAATGTGTGCATGCTTGCGTGCGTGCATGTGTGTGTGAGCATGCAAACTCATTTAATGGCCTCTGGATACAACAACACCTGCATCCCCCTCTGTTGACACTCACTGGCAAGGGGAACACACACGCATGAAGGAACACACACACACGCACGCACGCATGTGCGCGCGCACGCGCACACACACACGCACACACACACACACACACACACACACACACACACACACACACACACACACACACACACACACACACACACACACACACACACACACACACACACACACACACTTCTGGGACTGCAGTGCCATGCTAGTCGGCAGTGTCAGCAGCTGTAAGCTGTGTTAGCATTGGCTTGTGGGAGCAGCAGAGACACCCTGTTAGTGCCAGAGCACAGTTGGTTAGCTGGCGGTAACACACTGTTAATGATTTCCACTGAGGCGATTTAGAATAGCTAATTACTGAGGAGATGCTGCCGCTGATGTGCTTATGGATGGCAGACTGTTGTGTGTCAGTAAATGTGCAGGGCTCAAACTGAGCAGGGCTGATGATTCTGAGCTGCCACCACCCTGTATATATTTCCAAAGGTTTTTCATTAAAAGAAGGGATTCAACCATTCTGTAAATAATTTGTTAGAAGAATGTAAAATCCCTGTGACGTCTAACAGTAGTTTAGTAAGGACGAATGTAAATGTATAAGGGCTTATTCGGGATAGTGAAGTGTTTAAATGCTCAAATGCAAATTCGGGATACTGAACTGCATGTATACGCACTCAGAGTATGTTCCAATTTTGAAATTTTCCTCCACATTGGCATAGGAGATTGTAAGTAGATGTTTTTGCATGCTTGTAATATAACCAAGATATATATATTAAATATATGTTATACTGTATATCATATCAAATATTAAATGAAACACATCACAAAATAGGAAGGATGAACACCAATGGAAGATATACGGCTTCCAAATTCAAAAATAACAACAACAAAAAAGCAATATATAGGCCTACATAAATGGCACTTTGCCATATTATCTTGCAGTCTCAGCATGTTGGGCATAAGGCCCTGAAAGAATGACTTCTACTGTATTCTACTGTGGCTGTGAATGCAAAGAGCAGCGCTTTGGCCGTGGTGGGTTTTGGACTTTACAAAATGGCCTCCAGCTGGATACATAATCCAAGAGAGAGGTCAGGAGTGCGGAAGGCCTTGTTGAGCAGAATCCCTCATCTCTGGGAGTAAAGGGGGTTGCTGTTTTTAAAAAAAACCTTTTTAATAATGAAGAATGAAAAACGCTCCATAGCTATACTACAGTATGTTCAAATTTTGAAATAAACCACGTCAAAAAAAGATATGGCTTCCAACTTCCTTCAATGAAAATGGACAACAAAATAACCTACATAAATGGCACATTGCCACGTTATCTTGTGGTCTCAGCACATTGAGCGGGAGGCATTGAGAAATTACTTGTATACTGCAGGTCAGTGGACAGAGCAGCACGTTGGTGGTGGTGGTTTTGGACTTTACAAAATGGCCTCCAGCTGGATGCATAACCCAAGAGAGAGGTCAGGAGTGTGGAAGACCTTGTTGAGCAGAATCCCTCACCTCTGTGGCTAAAGGGGGTCAGTGTGGAAGGCCTTGTTGAGCAGAATCCCTCACCTCTGGGGTTAAAGGGGGTTGCTGTTTTCTTGTTTAGTAGAATCCCTCACCTCTGTGGCTAGAGGGGGTCAGGAGTGTGGAAGGCCTTGTTTAGCAGAATCCCTCCCCTCTGGGGGTAAAGGGGGCTTGCTGTTTTCTTGTTTGGCAGAATCTCTCACCTCTCTGGGTAAAGGGGGTTGCTGTTTTTTTCTTGATATCAGTGGGCTGCAATAATTCAAACATGAGCTGTTGGCTCTGTTGGTAGTCTATATATCTCATTTCTGGGAAGCCCATGTTGTCTAGTGACACATTATGATTAATGAGATGGAGCATCCAGCAGTTATTTTGTTGCGTATGCATGCCTGTAAGGCTTTTTCAAACCTTTTACTTTCTCAGAAAACCCCTGCAGCAGGTACTGTATGAATGCTGTAAATTCATTTTTCCCAAAATGCATCAATAATTCATAAACTTCTGTTGCCAGGGTGACTCCATTATGATTACCAAGAGTAAGCACCCAACAGTTAATTTTGGTGTGTGTGTGTGTGTGTGTGTGTGTGTGTGTGTGTGTGTGTGTGTGTGTGTGTGTGTGTGTGTGTGTGTGTGTGTGTGTGTGTGTGTGTGTGTGTGTGTGCACGTTCTAGCACAAAGACATTTTCAAGCCTTTCTCAGGAAAAGCCCACCACCACACATAGTACAGCATTGAAGATGTTAATCATATTTTTAAAAAAATAATCAATGATTCATAAACTCACAAACTTCTCTATTTCCATCGCCAGGGTGACTCCATGCGAACCCAAATCCAGGTGGACTTTGGTGACGGCACAGCGGTGTCCTACTCAAACCTGACATGGACAGAGGAGGGCATCAAGCACGTCTATCGCAGTGCTGGAATATTCCGCGTGACCGCGCTCGCTGAGAACGAGATGGGCGCCGACAGCACCTCCCTCTACCTGCATGTTACATGTACGTACTCACCACCATCTGGCATACTACATAATAGTCATTGATAATATATGGTAATTATTATGTCACTGCCTAAAGGTTCCCTAAAGTGTTCCGTGTGGGACTTCAAGGCGTAGCAGAAACAGCTGAACATGTCATTTCCAATCAAATCAAAATTTCACACAGACAGGCATCCTTAATTTGCCCTGACAGAAACGTCTCTTTCAAGGGGCTATGATCTCTCCCTCCCTCTCTCTCTCTCTCTCTCTCTCTTTCTCTTTCTCGCTCAGATGAGGTATGTCACACAGGCTTGGCACCAAGCCACACCAGCAATGAGAAATACATTTTACCAGTTCTTAAAGCGACACTGTTCCATTTTTGGAAATAAGCCCATTTTCCATCTCGCCTTGAGTTAAATAAATGCTTTTTACCTTAAGGCTGTTAATCCAGCCGCTCCCTGTGTCTGGCGGCGTAGCTTGTTAGCATGTTTCATCGCAACTGCTGGAATCCGGACCCAAACACTTAACCAAATGCCAGACATGATTCCCAACATCTTCACTATTTAAACACCATGTCTTCTGAATTTGAAAAGTGCAATGACATTTGTAACAAATGAAGCAAAGCAATTTCCAAGGATGATTTAAACAAGGACTATATTCTCTTGCAAGTCCGTAGTTTGGATGTACTGCCTCTCCCTACCTCTCCAACCCTCCAGTCCATTTCAGATAAAACATTCGGTAACACTTCACTTGACGCGGGTGTCATAAGCATGTCATTACAGTGTCAAAGACAACTTTGCCATAACCAAATGTCACTTAAGGCCAACAGTCATAAAATGTTTATGACATGGACATATTGTTTATGACTTATCTATGACTGTGTCATGAAACTATTATGACACCAGCGTCAAGTAAAGTGTTACCAAACATCCTTCCTCTCAGTGTAACTGTGTCCTCGTGTGGTTCTCCCTGGTTCTCCTGTGTGCAGGTGTGGCGGAGCATGTCCAGTTGCTGGCTCCGTTCGTGGTGATCCAGAACAAGGAGGTGAACCTGACAGCTGTCGTCTGGCCCAGCCACTCTCGCACACTCACCTACTTCTGGTGGCTTGGCAACAGCTCTGAGGTGAGTCGTGAGGTTCCATTTTCTCCTTTATTCCGTCTCTAATGTCTGACTAGCTAGTGCATAAATACACCAGTCAAGCACCGATCTTACAGCAACTGGAGCAAAGGAAACAGAGACAGCATCAATTGAACTACAAATTTTCAAAGTCCAGATTGTTTCTTTCTTTCTTACTCAGTCTCTTACCTGCCAAATGATGATAAAGAGAAACCACACCATAGTCTCATGTGTAGTTTTTACTGTAACCCAACAGACAGACCTAAATGTTTGACAACAGCATCAACACTGCGGGGATAATGCATGTAACACCTACTCACAGCACAGCTCCAATACTGATGAACATGTAGGATTATGTTCACAGCGCACTAACTCCACTGTAAACTCCAACGTGTGCTTAACTAGCTTAACTGCCTTTGGATGAATCTGAGATGACGCAGGGCTTCTCTCCAGGAGGCGTCTCCTGTGGCGTTGTGCCCTGCAGTGTGTTTAAATGTGGATTATTTATTTTTCTTTCCTCATCTTTCTGTTTTATTTTATTTTCCCCTTGAATCTTTTTTTTATTTTATTTTACTCATCTGAAGTGAGTCATGAGGCTCCATCTGATTCTGTTTCTATCCAATGTCTGACTAGTTAGTGCATAAATACAATTCTGAAGCACCAGTCTCATAATGAGATCTCTGGTATGAGTAGCAAGTACATGGATACGGGAAATAGGGAGCAAAAAGGGGGCTTGGTGTAGTAGGAACTGCAGCAGGAGACATGTACCGTATGTATGAATATGGGTGGTTGACGTGATGCCTTGTTTTTTCGTAACATTGGTTAAAAACCTACAAAACTGTTATTTTTTTATTAGTTAGTGCATAAATACAATTCTGAAGCACCAGTGTTGTAGCAACTGCAGCAGGGCAAACAGGGACACGTATGTATGAATTGGAATTTAAAACATTCTAAAACGGCCTAGTCGTGGCTCTATCGGCGGCACATTGGTCTTCTACATCGCCCACCCGGGTCCGAGTCTGGCCAGGGTCATTTGCCGAGCCCGCCTGCCCGTCTTTGTCTCCGACTTGTCACCCTTTAACTGTCCTGTCAAAAAATAAAGGCTTAAAGCCCAAAAAAATCATAAAATATACTGAAATACCTGAGGAGTCTAACTGTTCTACAACTGTTGTACAGCATGTTTCTTTCTTTCTTTCTTTCTTTCTTTCTTTCTTTCTTTCTTTCTTTCTTTCTTTCTTTCTTTCTTTCTTTCTTTCTTTCTTTCTTTCTTTCTTTCTTTCTTTTCTATCTTTCATGGTTCTTTTTTTATTACAATATGCTCTCAGCTCCCATACCAAGTTAAAAAGACACCACACCATACGGCACTGTAACCCAGTTGACAGAGCCAGATGTTTGACAAGCGCCTCTCTCAGCAGCAGGGGCCAATACACCTGACACCTACACACACCTACACACACCTACGCACAGGTTCTATACTGCTGAAAACGAACACACACACCTACGCACAGCTCCTATACTGCTGAAAATGAACACACACACCTACGCACAGCTCCTATACTGCTGAAAATGAACACACACACCTACGCACAGCTCCAATACACCTGACACCTACGCACACCTACGCACAGCTCCTATACTGCTGAAAATGAACACACACACCTACGCACAGCTCCAATACACCTGACACCTACACACACCTACGCACAGGTTCTATACTGCTGAAAACGAACACACACACCTACGCACACCTACACACACCTACGCACAGCTCCTATACTGCTGAAAATGCACGTCAAGTTCTCAGGGGCCAGATGTTTGACGATGACTGCTGCAACACAAACAGTGTTGCCAGATGTGTCTGATCAAATCCCTCCCAAAATGTGCTCAGAAACCGCCTGGAGCCGCTAAATTCAGCCTAATTTCAAGAAATTGCATCGATTCCTATGGGCATAAAACTGCAGAGGAAAAACGCCAAATGGCCGATTTTTCCCGTTTTACCCGCTGACGGCTATCCCAAGGAGGGTAACCACCCAATCTGGCAACACTGAACACAGTAGAACTCCCATGCTGTTGAAAGTGTAGTACTATGTTCTCAGTGCTCTCGCTCCATCGGTTGTGCACTGTAAACACCAGCATCTGCTGAACTAACCTGTCTTCTTCGGATGAAGCTAAGATGACACTCCAGGAGGCATCTCCCGTGGCGTTGCTCCCTACAGTTTGTTTACATGTGACTTGTGTAGTTTCCTTCCTTTCACGTCTCTGTATTTTTCTTCTTTTTCATCTGTTGCTTTTCATCTTTTTTGTACTCTTCCTTTCTCTTTTTTTCATTTTTGCTACTTGCTACTGTGTTTTATGTTTTTTATCACCTGTGTTTTTCATTTCCATTTCTCATCTGCATTCTTTTTCATCCTTCTTCGACTTCTTCTGAAGTTCTCACCCTCTCTATTAATTTTTTTTTCATCTTTTCTCATCTCTTTACTCTGTCCTTTCCTCTTCCTCTGCAGCCCATTGTAACGTTGGATGGCAGCATGTCCCACACCTTCACCAGAGAGGGCATGCACACTGTCACCGTGCAGGTGTCCTCCGCCAACTCCATCCTGCAAGACACCAAGACCATCGCAGTGCAAGGTGAACTTTTTTTCTCTCCTTCCAAATTCTTTCTCCTCAAAGCTAAACTGTTCCTCTATAAATCCAACTCTTTCTAAAGATTACACTGTCCCTAAATGTTTGAACCTTATTGGAGTTTTTGCTACTCTGGTCTGCTGCTGTTTGCATCCTATCACTGTGAAAATTAAATGATTCATGGTTGGTTGTAGGAGTACACTACCTTGACATCAGGGGTGTGACCGTAATTTCATAGTGACAGCGCCTAGAAATGAAATTGTCTATGCCTACCTAAAAGCATTTTGCTGATACTTATAAGTCTGCCGCTGTACGAGTGCTGTAATGATGCAATTTGAGATAACCTTCATCTACTCATCTCATCTCCTCCTGGCCACATAATGAGATCTCTGGTATGAGTAGCAAGTACATGGATACGGGAAATAGGGAGCAAAAAGGGGGCTTGGTGTAGTAAGCACATTATACAAGAGGTGTTATATCAGAGCATGGTTAACATTCTCGTTCTTTCTTGTTTCTGTGTTACTCTTTTGCTCTCTCTCTCTCTCTCTCTCTCTCTCTCTCTCTCTCTCTCTCTCTCTCTCTCTCTCTCTCTCTCATTCACCATTCACACCTCTTATTCCCCTCCCTCCTCTCTCCTTCCTCGTTCCAACTTGTCTTCCAATTCTGCTCTCTTTTGACAGAGTTCTTCAAATCGCTGCTTTTATCTTTCTCTCCTAATCTGGACGAGGTCAACCCTGACATTCCGGAGTGGAGGCAGGATGTTGGCAGGGTAATTAAGAAGGCTCTGCTGCAAGTGAGTGTGGATCTCTCCTCCTCCTCCTCCTCCATCTCCCCCTCTTCCTCCACCACCATCCACCTCCCCCCTTTCAACTCCTTCAGCTTTTTATATCCATTTTTTTCTCAATCTGCCTGGTTTCTCTCATTTCCTTACGTTTCATCTCTCTCCACTCACCTTCGCTTTACATCCATATCTCTCTCTCTCTCTCTCTCTCTCTCTCTCTCTCTCTCTCTCTCTCTCTCTCTCTCTCTCTCTCTCTCTCTCTCTCTCTCTCGCTCTCTCTCTCTCTCTCTCTCTCCCTCTCCTCACTTTGCTGTTTCCAGCTGCGTAACTATTTTTGGATTTCAAAAGGTAAGGCAAGGCAGAGGGAGAGGCAAGGTTGGTTTCCATCTGATTCCTGATGACAGGTGCAGAGCTCCTTTCTCAGGCTCGACAGGCCTGTGATTAGTGATGGTTTATTCAGAGACTACTGCACGCATGGTAGTGCAGAGCATTCCAATTCTTTCCATTCATTCTTTTTTTTTTCTCTTGCCATCCCTGTTTGTAGTTGCCGTTGTCGGTCTGTCCGTTCATCTGTCGGCATACCACTTGAACATTGATTACAAGAGCCATTGGGAAAATAACTTTCATAGGCCTACATGGGGAAACCAGAATTGCAGCCTTGGTAAGCTGACCTACTGTAATACACACGGTGAAAGAAAATGCTTCACTCTGCTGATTGCTCCAGGCACCTCTCGAGCAAACTCAGCTACATCAGACTACATCCATCCAGAGTTGAGTTTCACCAGCAGCACCAATGCTCAAGCCTTTTTCCCATGTTGATGCCAGCTGTCTATCTAGATGTGTAGGATTGCTGATTGGGGTATTTTTTTTTTCCTTTTCCTCCAACCTCCACTAAAGCTGGAAAAAGCGTCAGAACTGAGCTACCCCATTTCGAGACCAGGTCCCTGGGTAGAGTCTCCTCAGCTTAGTGCAGGAGGGTGATTTCTCTGGTGGCTCCTTTCCCTCACTCTGCTCTCAAACCCATTTCCCATCTCTATCAGGTAGCCTACATGCTTTTGCTGTTGAAGTCTCAGATGGACTCTATCTCTGTTTTGCTGATGCTTTCCACACCAAAACGAAAAGTCCTCTTGGGTCTCTGGAAAAACACACTTGTGTCTTTTTTTAAACACAATCCTGAAACAAAGTGAGGTGGTGTAATTATACGGTGTAGAGGAAGTCTGGACTAAAACGAAATAGCATCTTCAACTGAGAGGGAAACTTGAGGTTGTTGTTGTAGTCGTACTCTGTTGTAGTGAGTGTTTTCGTTCTTACCAGTGAGCTGCCTGGAAGATAGTCAGAGGGAGGGTGCCCTTGAAACCACATTTCAGTTAGAAAGCTTTAACAGCAACATAGCACAAGAGGAAAGCATTGTGGGCATAAACTAATGGTGTTTGTGTCCAGGGGCAATCATAGGAATAGTGAAAAAGACTGAATGAGCTTAATTTGAAAAAGTATTCGAACATACAATAGGCCAAATGGTGAGCGCAAACTGAGGTGTTGGGATTTTTATTTTCCATACAGCTGGACATCAGGGAGTGTGCAGGTTGAAAGAAGGAATGAAGAAGAGGAATGAAGTGTGTGTGTGTGTGTGTGTGTGTGTGTGTGTGTGTGTGTGTGTGTGTGTGTGTGTGTGTGTGTGTGTGTGTGTGTGTGTGTGTGTGTGTGTGTGTGTGTGTGTGTGTGTGTGTGTGTGTGTGTGTGTGTGTGTGTGCAGCCTGATCTCCAAAAATTCCGTGCTCCTGGACACGGATGTTAAGGACACAAAATCCATGTCCAGGAGCACGGATTTTGCCAAAATTCCGTGCTCCTGGACACGGAATTGTTTTCCGTGCTCCTGGACACGGAATTGTTTTCTGTGATGGGCACACAGAAGTGCTTTCTATAGGCTATTACCACAGCACTGTGTTAACTCTATTATTAGAAAATACATACCAAATGCTAATCCTAAACAAAATAATGCTATAGCAATTTAAGTTGTGCCCTGACCAAAACATCCCCTAACCTTAACCTGTCATTAAAGACATATTTTTGAGAAATACCTTTTCCAGTTGGTTGCTAGGCTATCAAATTCATATAATGAATTAAAGAAAACTAGCTGTGCCCAGACCAAAACAATCCCTAACCCTAACCTGTCAGTAAGAAAAAAACATTTTTGAGAAAAAGTATTTGAAATGAGAAAAATCCTGAGAAAACACAAGACTGTGCAAACATAGAGCTGTCAGAGTATAGAGAGAGCACTTTTGTGTGTCCATCACGGAAAATAATTCCGTGTCCAGGAGCACGGAATGTTGGCAAATCCGTGCTCCTGGACACGGATTTTGTGTCCTTAACATCCGTGTCCAGGAGCACAGAATTTGTGGAGATCATGTTGCAGCGCGCGCGCGCGCGTGTGTGTGTGTGTGTGTGTGTGTGTGTGTGTGTGCGCGCTTATTAGCGTGCGTGTGTGCATGAGTGAGTTTGAGTTTAAAGACTAGGTAATGGGCTGTGTGTGTGTGTGTGTGTGTGTGTGTGTGTGTGTGTGTGTGTGTGTGTGTGTGTGTGTGTGTGTGTGTGTGTGTGTGTGTGTGTGTGTGTGTGTGTGTGTGTGTGTGTGTGTGTGTGTGTGTTTGTGAGTTTGAAGAGTTTGAAGAGTTCAGGTAATGGACTGTGAGTGTGTGTGTGTGTGTGTGTGCGTGTGTGTGTGTTAGTTTGAAGAGTTCAGGTAATGGGCTATTTACTCTTTTACTGCCTTGAGGACAAACATTTAAGTGTATTGATTTCCTAAAGGCCCACTGCATCTCTCCTCTCTTCCTGCCTCTCCTCCTCTACCCCTCTCTTCTAATTTCTCTCCTCCCTCCTCTCCTCCTTCTCCTGCCTCTCCTCTACCTCTCTTCTCTCCTCCTGCTTCTCTTCTCTCTTCTCTCCTCTTGCCTCTCTTCTCTTCCTCCTCTACCTCTCTTCTCTCTTCTCTCCTCCTGCCTCTCCTTTAATTTGTTTTACTTATTTATCTGTTTTTTTAAGTCTTGTCTACCCTGTCTGAATGTTCTGTACTGTACTTATACGCATCTTGACCATTTGAATTTCCCGACTGGAATATTATGTAAATTTAACTTTGATGTAGCCTTCACATCATGTACTGCGCCTGTCAAACCTAATCATACCATGTCTGGAGAGCATTATGTTCAATTAAACACTTTCTCATTTTTTCCTCATCTCCTCACATTACAGAATAATTACCTCTTGGAAATTCAAATCATGTTCATCTTTATGTGACGCCTGACAGGCTAATTCATTACTTAAAGTATAACTTAACTGGTGCAAAGTCAGAACTAATTTAGTCAGAACTATGTCTCACTATGGCAAATACAGTAGATATGTGTTCACATTCGTGACTGTTCAGAGAGACCATGTGTCAACCTGAGGTCCCGTGGAGAGTGACAATACACCCTGTTCAAAATAGAGACCAGACCAAATGGAAACTAATTTCAAACTATGATTTGTTTGAATCACCAGTATGTAACTGGAATCAGAGCTAACGTGTTATTTGATATTTGATATTTTATTAGGATCCCCATTAGCTGATAAACATATCAGCTACTCTTCCTGGGGTCCACACAGAAAACATCACAAACAAGACGTCAACATACAAAACAACATATAAAACGAAGAAAAGATAAACTTCTTTTCTTGGGGAAACACACACTAAAACAGACAAAAACAGGGCTACGTATATATAAAAGAAGAAAAGAAAGACATCTTTTCTTGATCATACACTGAAACAGACAAAAATATAAAATAGAGACAGACAACAATTAATAACTAACTAAATGACAAAAAAAAAAACAGTTCATTGGTAAATGAAAAAACCCCTAACACAACACAAAATAGACAACAAAACTTGAAATTTGACCAAGATTACATCCTAAAGGATTATGTACAGTTGATCATAAAATGCTGCTTTATTTNTTTTTTAAAACTAACTTTACTTTGGGTTTTTAAAATATGTTCTGGGAGGGAGTTCCATTCCACCATAGCTCTACATAAAACAGTGTGTTGTTTTGAGTTTGTTTTTATAGTTGGTATTGTGTAGTTACCATTATTGGCATGTCTTGTGGGGTATGTGTGCAGAGTGGAGCTTAGAGTAAGACGTTCAAACAAACTGTCAGGTTTGCTGAATGTATTAATATGTTTAATAAAGGACAGAAGGGATACTTTTAATCTTTTGTCAACTTTAAGCCAAGATAGTTGGTTATGTAGGACATCTGTATTAGCTCTCTGTGTGCATTTAAGGGCAAGCCTGGCTGCTCTGTTTTGCACCCTTTGAAGCTTCTGAAGATTTGTCTTTGTTGTGCCTGACCAGACCACTGAGCAGTAGTCGAGGTGGGACAGTACCAGGGTCTGCAAGACCTGTTTAGTCAACTGAGGTGTTAAAAAAGGAGAACATCTTCTGACTACTGATATGTTCCTACCCATTTTTTGCACAAGGAGATCAATGTGTTCTGACCATGATAAAATACTGTCTAGGGTTACCCCTAGAAGCTTGATTTCTTGCACCTGCTCCACCACCACATTGTTCAGTGACAGGTTCAGCTGGGGTTTGGATCTTAATGAGTATTTAGTCCCAAAAACAATACTCTTGGTTTTTGATATGTTAAGTACCATTTTGTTATTAGTTATCCATTCATACACCAACTGCAGCTCTTTGTTGAGGACCAAGGTGATTTCTTCCATTGTTTGTGCAGATTTGTACAGTGTAGAATCATCAGCATACATACACACACAGGCACTCTTACAGACCTGTGGGAGGTCATTTGTAAAGATTGAGAATAGCAGAGGCCCCAATGATGAACCTTGCGGAATTCCGCATTGCATTTGCTGTGCATTTGAAAGACATCCATTAAAAAAAACGTTCTGCATTCTCTTGGTTAGATAACTTTCTATCCAAGCTATAGCCGATGTTGCAAAGCCATAACACCTGAGTTTATTCAGTAATATGCTGTGGTCGATGACATCGAAGGCAGCACTAAAATCTAATAGTACTGCTCCTATCATGTTTTGTTGGTCGATGTCAGTTTGCCAATCGTCTGTCATTTGTGTGAGTGCTGTAGAAGTTGAATGTCCTTCTCTGTAGGCGTGTTGGTAATTACTAGTTAAATTGTTCAGTGCAAAGTAGGATTGTATCTGATTAAATACAATTTTCTCTA
Organism: Engraulis encrasicolus; assembly: GCF_034702125.1. Taxonomy (NCBI): domain Eukaryota; kingdom Metazoa; phylum Chordata; class Actinopteri; order Clupeiformes; family Engraulidae; genus Engraulis; species Engraulis encrasicolus. The sequence continues at coordinate 2,602,071 of NC_085857.1, read as the reverse complement.
ACAATTTATGTTATGTTATGTTATTTGTTATGTGTGTTATGAGTTCAGACATAATCTCAGATGACGTCATGGATAAGCGGTAAGGGCGTAAGACTTGTAGTCCAAAGGTTGCCGGTTCGACTCCTGTCAGGTTAGTGGGGGGAGTAATTAACCTGTGCACCCCCCATCCTCCTCCATGACTGAGGTACCCTGAGCATGGTACCGTTCCGCTGCACTGTTCCCTTGGGGGCTGCTCCCTTGCAAGGGTGAGGCATGAATGCAATTTTGTTGTGCTGTGTCACAATGACAATGGGAGTTGGAGTTTCCCAATTGGACTTTCATACAGACAGATATGCAGACAAAGCCAATGATACATAGGTATACATATACATACATATACATACATATACATATACATACATATACATACATATCAAGATACATATCTTTACAGCAATGGTCTGGAGTTGGGGACATCATGAGAATGTAGCAAAATGGTAGATAAAAATCACGTGTCCAAGCAATTTGCAGGTGCTGCTGTTTTCGTTGCCAAGAAAATAGCAGAACATATTGTTGCCGTCCAGACGAAACCTTGTATCTCCACTTTTTATTACTATTTTACATTCATTCTTTATTCATTATAAAATATAAATCACTACTACTGGTCAGTCTCCATCAACCTTAATGTTGAAATAACGGAGTACGCAGCAAACATAAAGCAAACAGTGAGCGGGACTCTAAAACATCACAGACAACTCAGAAAAGGGGCTTAATGTTCAAAATAGTGCAGTTGTCCTTTAGGCTAATTGTGCAGCCTGAAGAAAACTAACCCTTGATGTTTGCTTTGTTTTGCTTTCTTTATAAGGTTGCCAGCATTCCCGAATCACAGCTCCTGGTTGCAGTATACCCTGGAATTCCCACTGCTGCTGAGCTCTTCCTGTTGCCCAGCAAGAACCAATCAGCAAGCCGGAGAAACAAGGAGGAGGAGCTAGAAGAGGTATGATGGGGCATGGGGCAAGATAGTTTTACTTGATTAGATTATTTTACTCGTTTCAAGCAAATATTGCTTACAACAAGTAAACAAATATCACTAAAGCCGGGCATACACTGTGCGATATTTTCACTCGTGGGTCTTAAGCTTCTGCTCACACTGTTTAAAAGTTCACAACTCACGACTCACGTCCTCACACTACACGAGCCGACAGTCGGATGCGAGCGAAATGCTTCCACCGTACGACGCGACAGGCATGTTTCCCCGGTCTGCAGAGGAGGGAACATGTGCACCTGAGGTGGAGATGAGGTCGCGCTCAACAGCGAATCGCACGGCCCTATTAATTTGTGCATGTGAAGTGTCAAATCGGGTCGTAGCACTGCTTTAACTGTGCGATTTACGCACGAGCCACGACCAGAATTTCAAACCGTTTTGATTTTCTTGCGACCCTACGATTGCACGATCGTGAGGCAAAATCGCTTATTGTTACCCCATGTACACTGCACGATGTGAGACTCACGATTGACCTGCGATTGAGCAAGAGATCGGCCCGACTCTCAAAAAGTCGTGCCAGTGCCAAATCGGGGCAAAATCGGGGCAAAAGTCGCACAGTGTAAACCCAGCTTAAGTAAATTTTTGGGATTGATGGCGAGGGGAGTAGGTGCACAGTGTTGACACATTACAATGCGAGTGCATGTTTGGATGGGTGTTTACTTGACTGTGTCTGTGCATTCATCCTTCTTTTTCAGATTTCAGAAGTTCTTGTCAGTGCCCTCAACCAGAACTTGGTGGAGTTTGAGCTGAGGCCAACCTTACGCATCATTGTTTACGTCACACAGTTAACCTTAGGTAAGCTTCCCTTCATCTCTGGACCCCGTTTCTTGAAGGCATCGTTCCTAACTAGTTGGCAACTTTCTACTTTGCCATTGGGAAATTGCAGTGCAACCGAGGAAGTTGCTGACATAGTTAACAACGGTGCTGGCGAGAAACGCACCCCTGAACTCTTGAATACTCTTGAATTCTTTCCTCATCAGCATATGTAAAGCATTCTCATATTACATGACATTAGGCTACAAAGTGCAATATTAGACACTTTGGTAGCACTTTATTTTAGGGATACATCTATTAGCACTAATACATGCAATGTGCCTGTATAAGTAACTTGTAAGGCATGTACAAAGCAAAATCAAACATTTGTTAGGCATGTATTCGCAAATGTCTTGTTCATGCACAATAAGGGTTTTATTACCAATTTAACCTTAGTAAGGACCTAGTAGGCCTTAGCATTTGCTTAGTACATGCCTTACAAGGTACTTATGCAGGCATTAACATTGTATGTATAGTGCTAATAGATGTATCCCAAAAATAAATTGTTACCGACACTTTTATCCAAGGTCACTCCTGTTCGCTGTAGGAAGGAATGAATGGCGAAGTTTGCTTCGCTTGGCCAAATTTGCGTCTATGTGTCCCTAGCACTAGTGTGTATCTGTCCTAAGATCGCTAAATTAACCTTTGGTACATTTTCATTTCAACCTCTGCACACGCAGCTAGCGTGGAAGGGTGTGTTTCTGAAAGGAGGTTGTATGACATTACTTTCTAAATGGTGCATGGAAACTTCTGGAAGGACTCATTTCCGGCAGTAGATTGTTTTGACGCTTTGTTACCTTGTGAATATAGTGTAACATCTGCTCGATCTAGCAAGTAGAGGTGTGTGTGTGTGTGTGTGTGTGTGTGTGTGTGCGTGTGTGTGTGTCAGCTTAAAGTTTTTGTCTGCTGAATGTAATGAGGCTTCTTCAGTCTTTCAGATGTCACAGGTCTGTCAACTCCCTCAACAGCAAGCACACACGCACGCACACACACACACACACACACACACACACACACACACACACACACACACAGTCTCACGTGCACACACAGCCTTCCACAATGTTTGTTTATGACTATGGAGGGGAAAAAAATAAAGACAAAAAAAATTCACCCTGAAAATAATTTCCTGTGTGTGTGTGTGTGTGTGTGTGTGTGTGTGTGTGTGTGTGTGTGTGTGTGTGTGTGTGTGTGTGTGTGTGTGTGTGTGTGTGTGTGTGTATGTGCACGGCCGTGTGCCTCTCTGCCTCTCTCTCTCTCTTGCTCTCTCTCTCATTCTCTCTTATTATGTGACTGTCTGTCTCTCTCCTTGCTTTTTGAGTTGAGTTACTTTTGTGTTTAGAGAGATTAGTGGAGTCTGAGAAGTGGTAAGAAGGCTTTGCTTGTCAGCACTCTCCATGCAAATTGACTGCGTACAAAAACAGTATCCTTCTTATGAGTGTGTGTGTGTGTGTATGTGTGTGTGTCTTTGTGTGTGTCCTCAGCTCCACTTGTAGACTCGCTGGCCAGACACAGCAGTTCGGCCATGTTGATGCTCCTCTCTGTGGTCTTTCTGGGCTTAGCCGTCTTCCTCATCTACAAATTCAAAAGGTAAGGAAAGGGACAAAGATGAATCACACACACACACACACACACACACACACACACACACACACACACACACACACACACACACACACACACACACACACACACACACACACACACACACACACACACACACACACACACACACCAATTTTGTCCTCTCCTGTCAGACAGCATGATAAGAGTGACAGTGCCTTTCACACCATGAGGAAAATCAAGCACATTCACCCAAAGCAATAATATATGAGAGAATGGTGGCTGTATTCTTTATAGGTTTTTACACCCAGTATGTTTAGGAAAGAATGAAAGAAATAAAATGAAAGAAATCATAACAACCAAAAACAATGTAATTACTCTTACCCTGTCATCCCCAAAATACCACTTTCCTGGCAATTAGGCCTCTCAGGTTGAGGTATGGAATACATAACATGCCTGGGTAAAAAGAAATTTCACATTTTCTGGGAGACTACATTTGAATATTCTGTTTGGAGTACTCATCTGGAAACCGTTGATAAGTCTCTGAATAATTTATTTATACTCAACATAATTCTAATAAGTGGAACTGTGGAAGTCATCATCAACTAGACTGCCTGTGCAGTCGCCTTCGACTGCTTAACCCATTGAGGTCTAAGTGCCCTTGAGAGGGCAATTTGACATGTCTCTAAAAACAAATCTGTAACTCTGTGAGTTTTTGTCATTGAAACACATAAGTTACACCATTAGAAACCTCAGACCTTCCAGATTTCAAATATATATATATTAAATAAATTATATAGCTGGCCCAATTTAAAGAAAGTGAAAAGAAATCTTCGCATATTCTGTACTCTCTGCCTGTAGCAGCCACACCTATAGCTATTCACATGTAAAGTACCAGTGCTTGAGTGGCTATTCAGAGGTGACAACACGCCCCTTTCAGGTAGGGTAAACACAGCAGACGTAGAGTGACAGGGGGGTTGGGGCTATCAGAGCACATGGGGATTGACAGGGGGGTGTGGGCCATTAGAGGTTTTTCACACCTATCTCATTAGTATTCAAATGAGACAGGCAGTGGCAGTGACATTCTTTTTTGCATTTTGTATGAAAACAACAAAACATTTCTAAATGCCCTTTTCACTTTTATGCTGCCAGCACATTTGTTTACAAGATTCAAACTTCAAAAGTCTTGGCTAGATATATTTATTGTGTGTTTTCTTGAACTTTTTGAAGACGTCTGAACCCTGTTTTTTTGTACAGTTGTGTTTATACTCAATTTAAATAAAACATGTTTGTATGACATCCAATTTTTTTCAGATTATTTCTTGTCAGGCTTTTCACAATACTACCATATATTCCACTTTTGCATAGATGCTTACTGTTATCTGAAAATACTTGAAAATGTCAGGGTGGTGCAAGCAGCCTAAAAGCCTCTGAAAGGCCTTAGACCTCAGAGGGTTAAGGTATGTCCCCGAAACGCGACGCTTCCAGTCCCCCATCATTCCTACCACTCCCGTCCACCATTTCGTAAACGTATATGATACATACAGACGTGACATGACGTGCATAGGCTTAAAACCAAACGACTATTGTGAAAATGAAGCAAAAAATGGGGCAAATGGTATTACTGTTTTAATGGTTCAGTGGATATACCACATTAGGTACAGTGTAATAACCAGTGTAACAATATTTAATACAATGTAATTCCAGTGTAACATCGCCATTTTTTTAACTTACATCATGTTTGTGTGTAAGTGGTATTACATGGTATTGCATATTGTTACACTGGTATTACACTATATTACATGGTATTGCATACTGTTACACTCGTTATTACACTGTACCTGATATTGCATATTGTTACACTGGTATTACACTAGTATTACATGGTATCAAATATTGTTACATTGGTTATTACACTGTACCTAATATGGTAGATTCACTGAAATGGTGAACCATTAAAATAAGGTGTTACCGAATCACCAAATCAATCCACCCAGTCAGAAGTTATGGGCCAAATGAAAATTCCGCCATTTTGAAAGTGTTGTCTTCCAAACTCGAATCAGTTCATGAACCTACCCTAGAGCATTCACACACAAAATCTGGGACAAATCCATCAACCCGGTCAGTAGTTATGGGCCAAACAATAATTCGGCCATCTTGAATTCAGCCATCTTGAAAGTGTTGACCTCCAAACTCGAATCAGTTCATGAACCTACCCTAGAGCATTCACACACCAAATCTGGGACAAATCCATCCACCCGGTCAGAAGTTGTGGACCAAACAAAAATTCGGCCATCTTGAATTCAGCCATCTTGAAAGTGTTGACCTCCCAACTCGAAGCAGTTCATGAACCTACCCTAGAGCATTCACACACCAAATCTGGGACAAATTCATCCACCCGGTCAGAAGTTATGGACCAAACAAAAAATCGGCCATCTTGAATTCAGCTATCTTGAAAGTGTTGACCTCCCAACTCGAAGCAGTTCATGAACCTACCCTAGAGCATTCACACACCAAATCCATCCACGTGGTTAGAAGTTATATGCCAAACAAAAATTTGGCCATCTTGAATTCAGCCATCTTGAAAGTGTTGACCTCCAAATTCGAATCAGTTCATGAACCTGCCCTAGAGCATTCACCCAAAAAATCTGGGACAAATCCAAACATCCGTTCAAAAGTTATCGCGTTAACACGAAAGACCTTACGCGGCGGCGGCGGCGGTGCACGCAAAACCATTACATCCCCGACGCTCCGCGTTTCGGGGATATAATTATGGATATGAAATGTTCCTTCCATTAATTTAAAGAGTGGAGCATACATATTGAAATGTCACACTTGATAAAAAAAAGCTATGAATTCTAAACTAAATCATAGCTGATTTTAAGCATGCCAACCTAACGGGGATACAACATGCATTCCGTAAATATAGACGTGAAACAGACGTGTCAGCCATCCAAGTCGGTCCAACCACTTTACCTGATTTCAAAGATGGAAAAAGAAGAGAATATTTTTAGACAAGTACATGTGTCTTTGGTTTAAGGTTATATGAAATTTAAATTGAAGTAGCTATCCTCTCGGTCCTCTCGATGTTTCTTTTTCTTGAATATTATAGTCCATGACATCTAATTGTATCTCTTGCTTAAAACCAGCCACCACCCAACCACCGGATCCAAGATAAATAGGACTAGTAAAGCAGTGAAAATGCTGTGCACAATCCTACCTGATATCCTTTCATTTGCTGTGCATGTCATTTGTCCTTTCATTTGCTGTGCATGTAATTTTGTCTCTATCTGTCTAAGTTTACCCAGTACTCAGGCCTGGTAACAGTGTAATTGAGTAAAGTACTTGTATGAATTTTTTTTCAAGCACAAGTCAAAGTACTAATGTTTAAAACTATTTTAAATTTACAATGTATTGCTAAAAGCTACTCAATTACAACACTTATCTAAATATAATTGGTTATTTTCCACCCTTGCCTTACCTACAAGGAACTCTCTATTGATACACATGCTTTGTCATCAAGCACAGCCAGGAAAAATCCCACAAATCTGCATATTATGCATAACCACTGTTGCTAATTTAGCAACTTTGCTAGATTCAGCGACTCTTTGACGTTCCTGGGGCCTCATGTACGAAGCTCACTTACGGACAAAAAAGTTACTTAAGTTGTTTTCCACGGCCACGGTCAGATGTACTAAAACAGACTAGACGTGGAAAACTGCGGATCTCCACGCGAATTTCAGGGCTGCTGTGGAAGTTTCCGTAAGCGTGGAAGTTGCCGTAAGTGGTGCATTGCGTCTTTTTGGCGGCACACAGAGGCATGCAGCACAACTACATGTGCTGTACGCGGTCGGAAATATTGCAGAGATGCAGCCAGTTAAACGTGGATTTTAATGTTGAAGCACGTGATTTAAGAAAAGAAGATGAAGAAAACCATCTCAACCATATTATTGTTGAGACAACTGGTTAAATTGAAGCGAACTCATGAAACTATCCTGGAATTACAACGAAATTGGATGCCCATCAACAGCATTATTTGGCAACTATTAAACATTGAATAGCCTATTTTCTGGACCTGCGATGCGTCTTCTCGCATTTGTTGGGAACGTCCTCGCCGCAGTGCTTGTCTTTCTCTTTTAATAAGGCTACTGTAAAATTAGTCCATCAATTGACAGGTGATTTTTATAGGCTAACTGAGTTGGCTGCAAGTTCATACATGTGGCGTAGCCTATGTGTACATGTGTCATCTTTCAGAGTTATAACCGACATAAATGTTTATTTATCGGAAGCCTTGGCGACTGTCTCATCGCAATGTGTTTTGATGTAATGCCTTTTTAAATATCAATTGTTGGGAAACCTGCATTGTACTGCAGTAGGCCTATTACATGACAGTTTTTTTCTGCAGTCCTCACATTAAGTATTACCAATGCCTGATTTTATACACGCCAAAGTCATTTTGTTAGGCTATTGCGCGCAGCCTTTTTTCCTTTTAAATTGGCTACCTCCGAAACAGCGCCTTCACCTCGCATCATGATTTCCCGCGTTCCCCTTCCCGCGTTCCCTTTCCAGTTCTTTCAACCAATGAATGCACATGCATGGGTCTGTTCATACTAATTAGAATATTCATATAGAATATTTAAGGGAGGAGGCAAGGCGGAGACTTGGGCTCGCTTGTGCTCGTGCATGTGCGCAAGATTTCGCGGCGAAATCTGGTTACGCACTTATTGATACATCCGGATATTTTTGTCCGTAAGTAACTTTCAAGATTTTCGCGCCCGCACTTTCTTGGTAGGAAATCCATGCACTTCTTTGTACACGACGTTCCTGGCAACAAAAAACCTCATCTAGCGACTTTAACTTTTTGGTGCATCTGGCGACTTTTTAAAACTCGCATTTTTAATGCAAAATCATTATTTTTCAACATAATTGTAACTCTGCGTCTGAACTCCAAACAGTGCCTAGCACTGCCCATTTGTACTGTGAATAGAGGCATGTGGGCACGTTTTCTTGGGGTCAGCGTGTCGTGAGTGACGTTGTGATGTCATATGTAACGTCATGACGTCATCTAGCGACTTCTTGAGCAAGCCAATAGCGACTTTTTTTTGGCAATACTGTGCATAACCACTTTCTCCTTATTCAAAGACATTGAGGAAAGACGGGGGACTGTATTGAAGGGCTTTATTTAATGTCTGTTGTGTGCTTACCTGTGTTCAGAAAAATACCCTGGATCAACATCTACGCAGAGGTGAACCATGAGAAGGAGCAGGAGATGATCAACTCGGTGGGGCAGAATGACACAGCACCACCCAAGGTCACGCTCAGCGACCTTCCCACACAGAAGGAGATGATGGAGAAGGAGCTGGAGTGCAGAATAAAACGTATGTAGGACTAGCGATGATTTTGTTGTTGATATCAAAGCTATAGAAAAGCTTCACCTATATTACAGAAAACTGGCAGTGGAAAAGAAGCATAAGAGATATCATCCTCTGAGTGTATCTATTTATTCCCACTTGTCATATCCTACATAAACATTTCATCATAATACCCATCCTAACTACTACTGCTTACACATTGCCATCAGACTAGTCACAACACAGTTGTCACGATATGGACCAGGACTGCTGACTCACACATGAGCACAGAGCCACTGTCGCTAGAGAGGCAGTATAATAAGAAGCAAGTAACAACTTTGACATGTTTTAGAATAAGGTGACTTAAACTTCAAAGCCATGAACTTCACCTTTGAGCGTATAGCCTCATTTTAAGTGTAAGGTTCATAATCCTGCTGAGACCCAAGTTGTGTATTTGTATGTTCAAAAGGTTAACATTTCTGGTAGTCTTGGGACAATGCAATTGCAATTGCATTCAAGTTAGCTCTTATGCAAGATACAAAATTATTATCTTAATGTTGCTCTTCATGTGTTTTCAGGGAGCATGATTAACACCTGTGAGAGCACAAGAGAGATTCCAAACTGCACAAGTGTGTAACAAACACCAGAAGAACCAGAGACAGAAGAAGAAGAAAAAAAAGAAGAAGAAGAAGGCGATGACAATGATGATGATGGCGATGATGATGGTGAACATGAAGCTGAAGGATGCCATTTATGAGCGGAGATGCCATTTGGAGATGCCAAAAGGAGACGCCATTTTTATTATTCTTCTTATAACACCTACCTGTTAAAATGCCCACTGTCCATAAACAAAAAGAAAAAAGGAGAAAAAAACATCACTGTTAATAGTTTTCTAAGGCGCTTATTTGTAAGGAATTGCATGGATGTCTCATTTACTTTGGAGCAAGAAGGTCCACTTCAAAGGAGATTGGCCCAAGGACGACTGGAGCACACAGGATACGTTTTTCTGATTTGATTGTGTTGCGAGCATGACTAATGTTTCGACGCAGTGCATCTTCATCAGAGTCAAAAAATTCATTTACTGTATGAATATGTATGCAGAGTCAAAGAACAAAAACAATATCCGTAGGAATAACACATGAATGGTCCCAGAACGTAACCCTGTTGATGGGGTTGTATCAGGTACAGGAGGTGGAATGTGTGTGTGGTATAATAGAGTTGGTCTCCATGTCTTCAAGTCACCATGTCCAGGCCTGCCAATGGGGGGCGACAAAGGGGTATGTTGTCCCGGGTCCAGTGAGATAGGGGGCCCAGAATTAGGACCCTGTTACATTGTATGTATTGGATAGGAGGGCCCTTTCAGATGACTTCGTCCTGGGCCCATCAAAAGCTGTCAGCAGCCCTGCCCACGTCTCTCTCATGGCCTGTTGAATCTCACAGGTTGTGCGTCTCCATTATGTTGAATCTCACATGTTGTGCGTCTCCATTATGTTGTAGTGTCTCTTCTTCAACAACATGAAAGGTGTTCGCTCATACGAAAGCTGCAATCATTGCACTAATGTTGCTGTACAGTATGATCTCATTCAGTATGTAATGAGTGAATATGAAACTAGAGACAAGTTCATGAGACTGGATAGGAAACACAGGTTTGCGTATGTTAATGACTTCATGGTTTATGTTGACCATTCATTTTCTCAACCTTTATTAATCCTTTTACTTTGACATCACCAGGAAGGTCGATTCACGTCCTTCAAGTATGTATTTGTGTGTTTGGAGGCTTACTCTATCAAAGTGTTACATGAGTGTTTTATGTCAGGGCGCTGGATGAATCACGGTATACACCATGGGCAAACTGCTTACATAACTTGGCTTTTAAAATCCATCTTCTCAATAAAAGCCTCATGTGAACATTTCCCTCATAACAAAACATAATAACAAACAAAGACATGACAGCTACTTGATGTGGGAGGCGGTGTTGGGTGTGAGGTCTCATTACCATTCTAATAATAATTAAGGTCATATAAGAAGAGTTAATGCCAAAGGAGTTATGCAAATATTTTGCAGGGGGTTGTGAACGTGTCTGGAGGATTAATGGCGTTCAGTGAAACACAAAAAGCCCTGGCAGTGACTTTCTGGGTCGAGTTTGGTTGAAGTGCCCTTTTGTGTAATAGCGGATGTTTGTTTGCTAACTATATTCAACTCATCTGACGTGAGACACCTGAGAGTGTGGGACGGTAAAGAACAAATTGTTTGATTACATTTCCATGGTGGCTGGGGTTAAAGCAAAGTTTTAATGTGAAACATTGTAATAGCTGTGGTGATATTTTTTTTACCCATCATTGAGATATTATAGAAAATCACTCTGAAATCATTTCTCAGTGAACTACTCAAACTTTCTCAATGTTGTTGGGGCATGAGTTTAGAGCTGTTTACAGATGTTAAGACGGAGGTCATATCTTTTGAGTCAAAAGTAGAATATAGCTCGATTTGGTTGCAGTGGGTTTTTTTCAGTCTTTTTTTAATTTGAATTTGTCATTTTGTCATTTTGAATTGCAGAACACTGGTTTCTCTATCAAAGTGATACATGTGATGACAATGTTATTTCATTATTGTTTTTAGACTGAAATCAATGTACATATTGTACCATCTCCTTGATTTTCTAAGTGTTTATTTTTTATTTGTTTGTCATTCATTTCTGCTTTATGTCTGGACCTAGTTTATGTGCAAATATTATGAGTGATGACGCCTTACAGGGAAAAAAACAAACAAAAAACAAATGCCTTTTTTCCACATCACCACATTTTGCTATTGATATAATATCTTTTTTATTCAGGACTGAGAAAGATCTACTATTATTATTATGATTATCATTATTATTTTGCAGCTATGCAGTTGTGTTCAGCATACACTTTTACATTTGTTATCTCTCTAGTTGTGAAATACAGCATTGAACTGTATAATAGCTTATTGTAAATCATTATAGTTCTCTGTATATACAGCAAATACTTTTTTTTACTTCATCTTTTATTGTAGAAGTCAGGACAGTTGTTCATAGTGGGTTTTTTTATACATTAGCAATCAAATTATGTTGAGAATATTAAACATTACTTACAAATTGTAAATAATTTTCTGTTTTTAAAGAGCTTCTTGTGTATGTTCTTTCAAGAAGACCTATTTCAATGTTGTAGAAAAGTGCTGTAAATAGTTTTATACCATTCATATTTCTTTGCTTTTTCTTTTGCTCAATTCAGTACACACTTCATTTGGACTCAAATGAAATCTTTAAGTGTTGAATTAACACTGCAAAATTTGCTGTGCATATCAATACCTTATTTTTTTATGACTATTTATAATGTAAGGTGCATTATGAGTTTAACGGCTAGATTTTTACCATTTTCAAAAACTGATTAGAAGTGTAAATACAGAACTCATAGTTATTATTCATTTTTGAGGACAACAACATACGAGCAGTGATAGGAACCATCACGCCGTTCAAAAAAATGATAGCCACCAAGAAAGGTTATTTTTCATGTGACTTTTAGTTTATCTCTACCTGCCGTGCACTGCTAGAGAGATGGCTGGGGGTGGTTGGATGTTGCACAGTAGTTCAGATCGAGAGTTAAAGTCCGCACATCCAAACGTCTGACCTGGGAGCAGGACTAGCAAATGACAAGAGAAAAAAAGAAAAAAAAAGTCCGCTTCAACCACTGTTTTTATGCTCCCTCTCGTTTTTCTTTATTTTTCCGTGACATTTCGGGTAATCACCCTTCAAGAAGCACGGTTTGATCAGGGGGCATATGGCTGGAGGGTGTAAAGGGGAGACCCAAGCGATAGATAATGGAGTTTCGCGAATGGGGTGGTTGGGGTGTCGTGCCAAAAAGTGAGTGCCTGCCAGAACACGAGTGCCCTCATTGAAACCAATGACATTTTTTTGAGAGAAAATTATACAATTTCTTGCAGAATGAATTACATAATTTATGAACTAAAAATATGCTTATGAAACATTACTCGCCCTGCACTTAATATGAGCTATTTGAATGAAACGGTAACATTTGTTATGACAATTCTTCGATTCTTTCATGGAAATAATACTGAAATTGTAACCAGTTCTTTGTAATACTTCCAGAAGGAATGTAGATGCTTTATTGATAGGCTTTCCATCTTAAATTGTGTCAGATTTATCTGCAAAAATGGGTAAAAACTATCTGAAAAATTGGTCATCGGTTTCCATTGGTTTCAATGAGGGCACTCGTGTTCTGGCAGGCACTCGCTTTTCGGCACGACAGGGGCACGGGTGGTTTGAGGGTTTTTGGAGGATGATTTTTGATTTTAATCTCCAGTATGCCCATCACTATGTATGGTGGTGTGGTTTTGATTTAAGTTGGGGTGGAAGGAATTTGCATATGGGGTGGTTGGTGGGTGTAGACTGACAGTTCTTATCTCTTTGCTCTGACTATGGGGGAAAGGGCACTGGAACTCTGAGCACACTTTTGATTTTGGGTGGTAGGCTTTCAGGAGATATATATTGGGGTGTAGGGGGGTGAAGTGGGGGAATCAGGTGTATGTCACCTCTCCTTAGAGAGGGGACTCATTAAATAGTGATGCGCGTCCTCGTTGCCGAACTGCAGTGGGCACTGCACTGGCACTCACTAGTTTCAAACAAGCGATTTAGGGTTAGGTTTAGGGTTAAGGTTAGGTTTAGGGTTAAGATTAGGTTTAGGGTTAAGGTTAGGGTTCGGTTTAGGGTTAAGGTTAGGTTTAGGGTTAAGATTAGGGACGGTATTGACGGTTGTCATGGCGACGAATCAAATGTCGTCGGCAACAAGGAGGCGCATAGCTATTGTGACGTAGGCACGTAATACCGCCTCCGGAAACAACCTAGGATTCCATTGTCCCCCTTATAGAGCAAGTACACAGCATGCATCGGCTGATGGTACACAGAGACAAGTGCCAAAGGTGTTCAGCAGGCATCAGCAGATTGGCCGAGGTGCTGCTGCTGCTGCTGCTGCTGCTGCTGCTGCTGCTGCTGCTGCTGCTGCTGCTCCTCAGACCAGACCGTGGCTCCTTATCGATGTGTAAATAAATAAGTCAGTGGGGTAAAGAATATATATTGCAGGATGTAATTCATTTGGGTGAGTTTAATGGGCGTTGGGGCCATAAGTGTTGCCTCTTGCAGCATATTAGAATTTAGTGTTGCACCAAAAGGGAGCAGGCGACATGCCTGGCGTTAACTTCCAGTAGGTGAGCATTCACACACATACTCACAGACACACTCTCTCTCACACACACACACACACACACACACACACACACACACACACACACACACACACACACACACACACACACACACACACACACACACACACACACACACACACACACAAACACACACACACACAGCATGTGGTACCCAGTTGGGTGCAGTGCTTCATCTGTTACAATGGCTCATTAATGGGGCCCCTGGTGACGAGGAGAGAGGAGGGAAATTAGCTGAAGTCAGCAGCACACCGAAATACACAGAGCCTCTAATAGGCCCCTAATACCCTCTCTCTCTCTCTCTCCCTCTCTCTTTCTCTCTCTCTCTCTGCTTCACTTCATCTCTCCCTAAATTTCTGTTATTAAACCTCCTGCCCTCTCTCTGTGCCTCTCGCTCACTTTCCCTCTCCTCGGTCTCTCTCTTTTCCTCTCTCCTTCTTCCTCACCAATGGAAAGACTCTTATAAAATGGGCTGTCTAGTTTGTACTAAATGTGAACAACAACAAAAAAACAGACATTAAAACTAAAAGTCACACCTCTGACCTATTACGATGTTGCTTGTGCTTCTCATTTAATGTAGGGAAGCTGACAGGGTAGGGTAAAAGATCAGTTGTCCCGGGCCCTACCTGGGGGCCCAGAATTGGGTTTTCATTACATTTTATGTATTGGTTTGGGGGGCCCACTCTGATGATTTTGTCCTGGGCCTGGCAAAAGCTGTCAGCGGCCCTGTTAATGGTACTCCAAGTCAGCCTGCAGAAACTGTTGTTGCTCTTTGCCATTTTGAGGGAGTTCAGTAATGCAGTGGAGCATGGATGTAGCCAGGAAATTGTTGCATTCTGCATAAATGCTGCGATACTATTCTTGACAATACTTGACACCGGCATCCTACGCATGACACAGCAATGTCATAACAGTTTTTGTAATGCAGTCATTCATGTGTCATAAACATTTTATGACTTCATTAAGTGACATTCGGTTACAGCAATGACAGCCCTAACGATGTCAACTTTTTAGCACTGACACCATGGTTTTGACTCGCCCACATCTGTGTCATGACACTGTTATGTCATCCGACGTCAAGTAAAGTGTAACCCTCCTTTTAACTGGCAACACCAGTCTGGCAACAGAGTAGGGCCCATATCACACAACACAAGTGCTACAGACAGGAGATGAATGTTTTGATTTGGCTGATAAAGCTGCTTCCTTGTTGATCATCAGTGATGTATCCACAGCATACCATATTGCCAGTTATGTTCAGCCATTGTCAGGTTTGTTGATTGTTTTCTGTTGTTTGTACTTTCTTTCTTTCTCCCACTTTCTATAACTTCTCTCACATACTCTCTTATTCTTTACCCCCCCTCTCTCTCTCTCCCTCTCTCTCTCTCTCTCTCTCTCTCTCTCTCTCTCTCTCTCTCTCTCTCTCTCTCTCCCAATCTCTCTCTCTCTCTCTATCTCTCTCGTTTTGTCATTCTTGGTATTGACTTTTAACGCACACACACACACACACACATACATCGTCTTTGATTGCTTTTACATTCTTTCTTTCATT
Organism: Engraulis encrasicolus; assembly: GCF_034702125.1. Lineage (NCBI taxonomy): Eukaryota > Metazoa > Chordata > Actinopteri > Clupeiformes > Engraulidae > Engraulis > Engraulis encrasicolus. The sequence continues at coordinate 2,586,512 of NC_085857.1, read as the reverse complement.
TCTTTTTATAGATGATTGTGTATAGTATCTCTCATGTTCATCTTGTGCCTATCTGATTTCATTTTCTCCAGCTCACTGAACTCTCATTGCGTTACTCCCAGCATATGTCGTACCAATCTGACTAGCTTGTAAATGTTTCACGGAAATGAGGATGGTGGAACTGGATAGGAAGGAATAGGATTTGTTTCTGTCTAAGGGATGGGCCATTTGTCCTTTTATTCTTTATTTCTTTCTGTTGCTCTATTGCTTTTTTTCTTTCGGCCCGCCTGTTACATACTGTACGGTATTTACAAATGCATGTGCCATCATCACTGCTGTCTCAGTTTAAAATCTTGATTTCAATATTTATACCGTTATGAGAACACACAAAAAATGAATCTGTCATTTTGAACTTGTTTCAAATAAATGTATTTTTGTACATCAAAATGGTGGTCTGCTGTGCTCATTCTCCTTTATTTAGCTATTGTCTAACTATTGACATTAGAGGCAGACAGACTGACAAAGAGATAGACAGACAGAAAGACAGACAGATGATAGCGTGAGCGAACCAATGAATGATAAAGAAAATGGAGAATGTGTGAATGTTAAAAGATTCACTGCATTTATACATGTTATTATGAATTTATAACCTCATCTTAGTTTTCTTAACCTTCTACTATTCTTATATTATATTCTCATTTTATTCTCATGATTTGGCTGGGGAAATCCCCATATAGTGACATATTCTTGTGTGTAAGCTTTTCTGTAATGGGTCACGGGACACTCAACATTATTGGAAACATGTGCATCTACTTGGTGTGGCTGCTGAACAACAAATATGAAATTGCATTCGCTGGACAACAAGACAATGGACAGTGCATCTGGCCATGCGGGACCCCACATGCGCAGAAGAAGCTGACGACATGGACTGTGGGGGAGAGAAATGGTTAAATAGTGTTGCCTTTTGTATCCACTTCGGGACTTATTGAGTGGAAATCTTCATGTCTCCACGCAATAACTACTCTGGCCGCTAAACAATAAAATCTGCTCACAGATTTTAAATGCTACCTCTGTTGCTGTGTGTGTTCTTTCAGGTCAATTTGATAAGGTAATACAGTGAAATTGTTAAGGTGATATAGTGAATTTATTCACAGTGAAAGAGAGGGAGAGGTGGTGAGACAATGAAACACAGTGAGATAGTGAAGGAAAGAGTAGAGAAAGACCCAGACAGACAGGGCAGGTACTGACACTTTCTACTTCATAGTGTGTGTGTGTGTGTGTGTGTGTGTGTGTGTGTGTGTGTGTGTGTGTGTGTGTGTGTGTGTGTGTGTGTGTGTGTGTGTGTGTGTGTGTGTGTGTGTGTGTGTATGCGTGTGTGTGTATGTGTGTGCGTGCATGCGTGCGTGTGTGTGTATGTGTATGCGTGTGTAGGTGTGTGTGTGCGTCTTTGTGTGTGTGTGTGTGCATCTCTCTGTCTGTGTGTGTGTGTGTGTGTGTGTGTGTGTGTGTGTGTGTGTGTGTGTGTGTGTGTGTGTGTGTGTGTGTGTGTGTGTGTGTGTGTGTGTGTGTGTGTGTGTGTGTGTGTGTTTCTTAAAATGTGTCTGTTTCTGAATATGTTTGTCTCAGCTTTGTAATTGGCTGTTTGCTGGGTCAACATGTGTTACATACAGTATTAATAATTTGTGATGTGCGTGTTCACTCCTCCCGTAGCTCTCAGTAACACAACATGTGGTTTTCAATTTACACCATTGCAACCCCATAAATGATGAAAACACATCCCCGCAAAAAAACAAAAACTAATTTAGAACTCAGATAGATTACATATTTTAGTCCAAAATACAATTTGACTGAATTGAACACAAACAAACTGATTACATTAGAAACAGCAGCATTGCGCAATTTGGGAGTGAATATGGACACATTTATACAGGCAGACCTCCGCTTCCCTCTTCAAGTCCATTTGTTGCAACAGCGTAGCAAACATTTGCCTCATAGCTTGTACATCCATGGTGTTGTGTTAAACTTAAAAACGTCATTAATCCAATACATTGTACCATGTCACAGGACCAGAGGGATATAGATAGGGATAGCAAATAAGCTTGCACAAAATAAGACACTATCTTTCTGAATTCTCCATGGAGGCATGGCAATATGAGGGCAGAGGAAAGGAGGAATTAAGTTGCTTTCCAATATGCGACCTTGTGTCCTCCACTCGTGCTTGTGGCCTTGTACCAGGAGTACCAGGAAGTAATACGTCATGATGACATCACTGACAACAGCATTATATTTCAATATAATATTAATATTAATATAATATTACTCAATTCTAAAGTAATTTTCTCCTTTGCAATTGGGATGGTGAATGAAAAACAGTCCCCCAAAAGTTGTTGTGGCTAGGCTGACAGCTGGGAAACTTTACTATTTTCTCCACCGAGGAGGAGCCAGGAGGCGGGACGAGGCCACAAGCACAAGTGGAGGACGCAAGGTTGCACATTGGAATGCACACAGGGTAAGCAAATAAGCCACTATGTTATTGAATCCTCTATGGAGGCGAGGCAATATCACGGCAGGTCCGAGGGCAGAGGAAAGGAGGAATTAGAACAGTGCTTCTCAAACTTTTTCAGAACGTGCACCACTTTGTCCCCCCAAAAATATTCAGGTACCTCTTGTCAACTGAATTGACTGCTAATTTGACGCTGCCAATTTTAATGCAGATAACTTACTTTTTATTCACATTTACAAGCCAGCCTTATTGTGATGAAAAGAAGACTTCGGCTATATTTTGCTTTGCAACAATGCTACATCAATAGCCTACTGCTAGCTTGTCTTGGAAAAGTCGTGGACCACCTAAGCTCTGTCGCGGACCACCAGTGGTCCCCAGACCACACTTTGAGAATCACTGAATTACAATGACTAGCACCCTGTTGCTGTTTACATTCTGCTGTATCCCATTACCGACCAAAACTCATATTATTTTGTTTACTTACAGCTGACATTTTGTCTACCCAAGCACAAACGCTTCCAAACAAAAGAAAGTAAAAACTCATCAGACGATATGTCAGCAATAAAACTTTTTAAACTGTTTATCGTCTCTGACTTGAAACAAAGGCATATTTTTTTGGGAATGTCTGACCACTGCAATTGCATATGGCATTTCAGATATACAGATACACGCACACTGAGACCAGGGGTCCGTTTCTCGATTCTTGTCGTTGCTAACCGTCTTAAGACGTAACACCATTCCCTTGGATTTAGTGGTGAGCGTCACTGTCGAGAGAGAGTTGAGTCGCTCTTACGAAGGGCATTGCTACCGTCGTTAGCAAAGACGCTTTCGAGATACGGACCCCAGGAGGAGCTTGAAAGTCATAAACATAAAGTCTGGATATATAATAATTGTGAAGGTAGAGATGGCGTTCGCACCTTTGTCTATGAGCTCCATAATGTCTATAATTCCAAACAAAAATATATTAAAATACTGGTGACGTATTTTGATTTTGGGAGCACTGATGATGGGCTAGACCCGAAACGTTTGAATCCCATTGTTTTGTGTTGGGTTCTCTTTATTTTTCAGCTTTTAATACAGTTTCAGTGAACAGCATCAAGCTCTTACATAATAATTGTGACATCATTCCTGGTGGACATAATTCAAGTCAAGTCAAGTCAAGTCAAGTCAAGTTTATTGTCAATTTCTTTACATGCACTGGTCATACAAAGAATTTGAAATTGCGTTTCTTGCTCTCCCATGCAGACATAGACTAATCTAGGTAAGGACATAGACAGTATAGACATAGACAGTACTCATACATGGACATAGACAGTATGGACGTAGACATTGCTCATACAGACATTTAAAGTGCAAGACTGGACAACAGAAGACTTGTAGAGAACATACATTAAGAGGAGGTATTTTGTTGTGCTTTTTCTAAAAGTCCTTTATAGCGTTCTGACATAGTAATAGTAGCATTTGAAGAAAATAAATAATTAAAAAAAATGGTAACGCTTTATTTTACGGTACAGTATTTACTATGTACTTTCTGGGTAACAACTGGGTAACAGAGAGAAATTACATGGTACCTAGAATGTAAAAAGGTGGTAATTATGATGTAAATACTATGTAATTACAGGGGAATAGCTCAAAACTTACCATGAAACTACACTGTGTATTTTCTGGGTAACAATTGGGTAACAGAGAGAAATTACCCAATTGTTATCCAGAAAATACACAGTGTAGTTTCATGGTAAGTTTTGAGGTTTTCCCCTGTAATTACATAGTATTTACATCGTAATTATCCCCCTTTTTACATTCTAGGAACCATTTAACTTCTATATGGTACAGTATTTACTGTACTTTCTGGGTAACAACTGGGTAACAGAGAGAAGTTACATGGTACCTAGAATGTAAAAAGGGGGGTAATTACAATGTAAATACTATGTAATTACAGGGGAAACCTCAAAACTTACCATGAAACTACACTGTGTATTTTCTGGGTAACAATTGGGTAACAGAGAGGAATTAGATGGTGTATAAAATTTAAAAGGGGGGTTACTACAAAGTAAATGCTATGTAATTAAGAAGAAAATATCTCATGAATTACTATGAAAGTACGGTGTATTTTCTGGGTAATTATTGTTTGATGGCAATTTAAAAAAGGATGAAAGTACTACCTATTTACCTGTTTGTTTTACAGCAATACCACATTTAATTACTAGGTTAATGTGCTGCTCTGGATGGCAATTACACAACTCCAAAGTCAGAACAAGGAACAGTATTTCATTGTAGTTACTGTGTTTATCACCATACATACCCATTTATTGCATGGGTAAATGTGGTACTTACCTGACAAAACAATTGCTGATGTCACACATTGCCATGGGCTTTATCTTCATTCTTGTAGCCGTTGAGTCAAAAGTGTTTGGTAAGTACATGGTAGGTTTCTGCACTGTTACCAAGTAACATATATTTATTTACCAGGTAAAAAAGGGGAAACTGTACTGTAAAGTAAAGTGAATGCTCTTACCAAAGTATTACCAATTTCTTACCAAGTAATTAAACTTGTTTCATAAATCATGTAAGTGCATGGTAAGTTTCTGCACTCTAACCGAGTTACAAATATTCAGCTACCAGGTAAAGAAGGGGAAACTGTACTGTAAAGTAAAGCGAATGCTCTTACCAAAGTATTACCAATTTCTTACCAAGAAAATAAACTTGCTATGGTAAGTATCTGCACTGTTACCAAGTAACAGATATTCAGTTACTAGGTAAAAAAGGGGAAACTGTACTGTAAAGTAAAGCGAACGCTCTCACCAAAGTATTACCAATTTCTTACCAAGAAAATAAACTTGTTATATATCATGTAAGTACATGGTAAGTATCTGCACTGTTACCAAGTAACAGATATTCAGTTACCAGGTAAAGAAGGGGAAACTGTACTGTAAAGTAAAGCGAACGCTCTTACCAATTTCTTACCAAGCAATTAAACTTATTTCATGTATCATGTAAGTAGGCCTACATGGTACGTTTCTGCACTGTTACCAAGTTACAGATATTCAGTTACCAGGTAAAGAAGGGGAAACTGTACTGTAAAGTAAAGCGAACGCTCTTACCAAAGTATTACCAATTTCTTACCACACAATTAAACTTGTTTCATATCATATAGGCCTAAGTACATGGTAAGTATCAGCACTACCAAATTACAGATATTCAGTTACCAGGTAAAGAAGGGGAAACTGTTCTCATAGGACTCTGTGTTAATTGCTAGCATGGAGGTAACATTTGCACTGATGTAGTCAGAGAACGGCAGGAAAGTACAGGAGAAAGGTATAACCCAATAACTTAACTCAAGGGGAAATGTAATATGAGCTCATTTCCAAACATGGGACAGTATCACTTTAACATCCGAGTTGGCAGCAGATATAAAGACTCATCAGACCAGGCCTACATTTTTTACAATACAAGACTAGAGAAAGTATTGCCTGGACTGTTTCTGCTGCCAACTCGGATGGCTGCCTTGTTCCACACACACACAGGTGCATATATTTTATTATTATTATTATTATTTCATTCCAGAATTCCTGCTGCCCGTTCTTCATTTCCATTTTCATGAATATCACTTTCCAATTTCTAGGTATTATGACAGCACACATTGCAATTTTCATCAATGAAAAAATGAAAAGGGGGATTTTCTCCATGATCCTCAATTTTTTATTTAGAAACAGTCATTTTTAGCTGCAAAACTTACTATGTTCATGTAACCCAGTTGACAAATGCATATTAAAAACGTATTAGTTGATTAAATAGCATAAATAGTAAAATGGGATAATAAATAGTGATAATACTGATAAGGCAATTCATGAATGAAGGTTTGGTATCGTTAAAAACACGATTAACATAGCAGGACTTTTACTGTGACAGTTACGTTATGGGACTTTTATTTTGACATGCGTTTCCACGCATTCAGCTTTCCGTGGAGCCGTTCCAGTCAGTTGAGCTGAGAAGAGCTCGAAAGCTGAAGGAAAGACTTCGTTTCTTCGGCTCCACCTTGGAGCTAGATATTGATAGAAAATTAATTCTAAGTTAAAGATACCTACTTCTAAGTTTCATTTTGGACCACCGAGCGACCTGCTCTGTAAATCTTTTGTGTTTTGAAGAGCAAGAAGCTGCGCTTCGTCGTGTATTGTTTCTGTTGAATCGTCTCGGTAAGGCAACCACCTGTATTTTCCCTACGGATGTAACTTGAGTGTTATTGCTTATCACTGTGAAATACTTCGGTGAAACCTCAGAATTGTATTTTGTTTTGTTAATACTTGTTGTGTTTAGTGTGAAAAGGGTATATTTTGGTTGAATTGAGTATAAGTTTAAAGCTTGGAATGAGCGGCCTGTAATTCACATGCTTGTGATCACACACCCAGCAAGTGCGAGGGGAGAGGTCTGAACAAGTCCTCCTGATCATTACTGTGCTCGGCAATATCTGTGTGTAATTCCCGCGGTTTCAGTACCGAGTGATGTTTTTCATAGTATTCATCCTGTTATTTGATAATGGTTATGTAACTGAATGGTATGCAATGCTTTTCAGTATAAGTGAAGTGTATATATTTGCATATATTTTCCTTTGAGAAGATTGATATTAATGTTGTACAACCAGAGGTGGAAAGAGTACCGAAAATTGTAGGCCTACTCAAGTAAAAGTAGGCTATCTTTAGGCTACTTTGCCTAAATCCTGCTCGAGTAAAAGTAAAAGTAGGCCTACCTATCTAAAAATCTACTCAAGTAAAAGTAAAAAGTACTTCACTTAAAAATGCAATTTGAGTAAAAGTACTTAGTTACATTTAATTAGCTTTTCTAGACAATGTAATGTTTCTTTTTCTTGAATATCGTCCTCCATAACCTCTATCTCTTGCTTGGCACCAGCCATCATCCAATACATTGATCCAAGATAGTACAATAGTGAAAATGCTGTGTGCCATCCTGCATCATCTTTCATTTCCGGCAGATTGTGGCATTATTTTGCGTGGCATTTTGTCTATTTTTTTACTCAGTACTCAGGCCAGGTTCCAGTGTAGGCCTAATTGAGTTAACAACTTGGGTCAAAATGTACTCAAGTACTAGTAAAAGTATTAATTTTAAAAACTACTTAAAAAGTTCAAAGTACTCATAAATGCTACTCAAGTACAATACTTGAGTAAATGTAATTAGTTACTTTCCACCCCTGTGTAGGCCTACAACTACTTTAAGTTTAAACTGTTTGAACTGATATTTGATAAGAAATGTGAACATTGTCCTGTGTACATGTGTAGCTTAACTAAGGGTATGGTTACACAGGTGAAGTTTTTTGGACCTGGATTCCGCTGTGGATTGATGACTGCGTTTGATGGCGAGCCACCCACCCCATTGAGTCGGATCCTGTCCTGTGTCATTGTACGTGGCGCATATGTGGTAGGGTTGTGACCTGCCTGTGTCACAACAACACTGACTGACTGACTTGAGTTGTTACTTTAACGGTTTACAAACTGAACTAAGGCCTTGAACTGAACGGAACTACTATAAAGGAACTACTTTTTCTTTTCTTTTTCTTGAACAACTGAAAGGAACTCTTTTCTCTTTGAGGATTTAAAGGACTGATTTAAAGGACTGTTCCCAACTTTTGGAAAATAGACAATTACTCACTTTTGAAGGACAATTCATTTTATTTTATTTTAAAGGGTCAATTTTTTTTCTTTTATTTTGGGAATATGTACATATTTTCTACCTTGCAATTCATAACTAAAGAAAGAAAAAAAGTATATCCTTGTGTGGTGTCTTTGAATTGCACTTATCTTTTTGCACTCTCCCAGAGCCTAGTGTCTTTATTCTCTAGCTATTGAACCTGGCCTATCATCGACATGTACATACCTAGTAGTGGGTTACATTCATACTAGTATATATTAGTTTATCACCTAAACATAATAAAATTTGGCAATAAGCAGCACAGTTCCAATGAGCAGCATAGTTGCAATACTGTCGTTTGCCACAATATACAATAAAAAAAAAATGATTTCCACAATAATGCTTTGATTTGCTTTTGATGTATTTTTTTCCCTTCTTTACCTGGTAAATGAATATCTGTAACTCGGTAACAGTGCAGAAACCTACCATGTACTTACATGATATATGAAACACGTTTACTTTCTTGGTAAGAAATTGGTAATACTTTGGTAAGAGCGTTCACTTTACTTTACAGTACAGTTTCCCTTTCTTTACCTGGTAACTGAATATCTGTTACTTGGTAACAGTGCAGAAACTTACCATGTACTTACATGATACATGAAATAAGTTTAATTGCTTGGTAAGAAATTGGTAATACTTTGGTAAGAGCGTTCACTTTACTTTACAGTAGTTTCCCTTTCTTTACCTGGTAACTGAATATCTGTTACTTGGTAACAGTGCAGATACTTACCATGTACTTACATGATATATAAACAGTTTATTTTCTTGGTAAGAAATTGGTAATACTTTGGTAAGAGCGTTCGCTTTACTTTACAGTACAGTTTCCCCTTCTTTACCTAGTAGCTGAATATCTGTAACTCGGTAACAGTGCAGAAACTTACCATGTACTTACATGATAGGCCTACATGAAATAAGTATAATTGCTTGGTAAGAAATTGGTAATACTTTGGTAAGAGCGTTCGCTTTACTTTACAGTACAGTTTCCCCTTCTTTACCTGGTAACTGAATATCTGTAACTCGGTAACAGTGCAGAAACTTACCATGTACTTACATGATACATGGAATAAGTATAATTGCTTGGTAAGAAATTGGTAATACTTTGGTAAGAGCGTTCGCTTTATACTTTACAGTACAGTTTCCCCTTCTTTACCTGGTAACGGAATAGCTGTTTACTCGGTAACAGTGCAGAAACTTACCATGTACTTACATGATACATGAAATAAGTATAATTGCTTGGTAAAAAATTGGTAATACTTTGGTAAGAGCGTTCGCTTTACTTTACAGTACAGTTTCCCCTTCTTTACCTGGTAACTGAATATCTGTTACTTGGTAACAGTGCAGATACTTACCATAGCAAGTTTATTTTCTTGGTAAAAAATTGGTAATACTTTGGTAAGAGCGTTCGCTTTACTTTACAGTACAGTTTCCCCTTCTTTACCTAGTAACTGAATATCTGTAACTCGGTAACAGTGCAGAAACTTACCATGTACTTACATGATTTATGAAACAAGTTTAAATTACTTGTAAGAAATTGGTAATACACTTTGGTAAGAGCATTCACTTTACTTTACAGTACTTTTTCCCCTTTTTTACCTGGTAAATAAATATATGTTACTTGGTAACAGTGCAGAAACCTACCATGTACTTACCAAACACTTTTGACTCAACGGCTACAAGAATGAAGATAAAGCCCATGGCAAGTGTGACATCAGCAATTGTTTTGTCAGGTAAGTACCACATTTACCCATGCAATAAATGGGTATGTATGGTGATAAACACAGTAACTACAATGAAATACTGTTCCTTGTAAGTTCTGACTTTGGAGTTGTGTAATGACCATCCAGAGCAGCACATTAACCTAGTAATTAAATGTGGTATTGCTGTAAAACAAACAGGGTAAATAGGTAGTACTTTCATCCTTTTTTAAAATTGCCATCAAACAATAATTAACCCAGAAAATACACAGTGTAGTGTCATGGTAAGTTTTGAGGTTTTTCCCTCTAATTACATAGTATTTACATCGTAATTACCCCCCTTTTTACATTCTAGGTACCATGTAACTTCTCTCTGTTACCCAGTTGTTACCCAGAAAGTACATAGTAAATACTGTACCGTAGAGAGAAGTTACATGGTACCTAGAATGGAAAAAAAGGGGGTAATTACGATGTAAATACTATGTAATTACAGGGGAAAACACAAAACTTACCAAGAAACTACACTGTGTATTTTCTGGATAACAATTGGGTAATTTCTCTCTGTTACCCAATTGTTACCCAGAAAATACACAGTGTAGTTTCACTGTAACTTTTGAGTTTTTTCCTCTGTAATTACACAGTATTTACATCGTATTTACCCCCTTTTTACATTCTAGGTACCATGTAATTTCCCTCTGTTACCCAGTTGTTACCCAGAAAGTACATAGTAAATACTGTACCGTAAAATAAAGCGTTACCAAAAAGGTTTTATTAAATACACCAGCAGCAGTATGTGTGTGTGTGTGTGTGTTTGTATGTGTTTTGTGTGTGTGTGTGTGTGTGTGTGTGTGTGTGTGTGTGTGTGTGTGTGTGTGTGTGTGTGTGTGTGTGTGTGTGTGGTGTGTATGTGTGGTGTGTATGTGTGGTGTGTATGTGTGTGTGTGTGTGTGTGTGTGTGTTTAGTGCAGGTAGAAAGTGCGGTGTGCGTCTGTGTGTGTACCTGTGTATGT
>NC_085857.1:2558126-2568126 GCF_034702125.1 Engraulis encrasicolus | reverse complement strand
GTACTAAATGATTCATTGAAAAAGTATTTTTATACATGAGATAAAGTATATTTCTGCGGCATCAATGCCATGATATACGCCATAAGCAGTATTTTGATTTTGTATTTTTTTCTTAATGATATTTTAAAGTCATGACTGTGATCCTAAGCACAGCACAAACACCATCATTAAATTTGCTGACGACACAACCGTGATTGGCCTGATCTCTGACAACAACGAGACGGCCTACAGAGAGGAGGTGGAGCAGCTGGCACGCTGGAGCCAAGACAACAACCTGGCCCTGAACTCCAAGAAAACGAAGGAGGTGATCCTGGACTTCAGGCGGTGTGGCCAGGGCAACCACTACCACCAACCCATCAACATCGGAGGGGAGCCAGTGGAGGTTGTACAGAGCTTCAGATTCCTGGGTGTGCACATCAGCGAGGACTTGTCATGGAGCGCCAACACCTCTGCAATGGCTAAAAAGGGATCCCAAAGGCTATATTTCCTTCGGACTCTAAAGAAGGCCCAACTACCACAAGATCTGCTCACTAACTTCTACAGGTGTACAATTGAATCAGTAATTACATACAGCATTACATCTTGGTACACCAGCTTCACACACGACAACAAGAAGATGTTACAGCGCATCATTAAAACAGCAGAGAGAATCATTGGATGCCAATTACCCACACTTGAGGAGATCCACCATACACGCTGCACAAACAGAGCATTAAACATCCTTAAAGATCACACACACCCTGGTCACAGGCTCTTCACCATGCTACCATCTGGCAGGCGCTTTAGGACTCTGCGTGCCCGCACTACGAGAATGAAGGACAGTTTCTATCCTAATGCCATTTAATTAGACTTTTGAACTCAATACGTCACCTGCCCCCCCCCTCAATACTTCAGGACTATCGATACTGCGAGATGCACATGGATTTTTATGGATTTTTATATATTATTTATTTACTGTTAATATATATTTTATTTTGTGGGCATTTGTGGGTTGCTACTAAACATAATCTCACTATATTTATATAGTGACAATGAAAGCACTCTACTCTACTCTAGAGTCACATACAGTCGACTTGCGATATAGAAGCCCTGAGGTCTCTGATTGTTTTGTTTTATGAATGCAAGTGCGTGGGTATAAAATGTACAAATGTTAATGATTTTTGATGATTTTTGTTAATGATGATGTCATAACATCAATATGATTATTAACTCAGAATTAAAAACATCATGTAACCGTAGTGAGTGTCTCTGATTTTGTTTTGTTTTATGAATGCATGCAGGTACAGTACGTGGGTGTGAAATGTGCTGCAAATGTTAATGATTTTTCTTTATATCATATAACATCAATATGCTTGCTGTATATTGTCATTTTCTCTGCTCTCTGCGTGCTCTGGCTTGATCTTCTCATGCTGGAGAGTTGTATGCAGTCAGGGCCGGATTAATACACAGGCTAGATATGGCAGCAGCCTAGAGGCCCCCCACCCGCCAGGGGCCCCCCGATTGGCCAAAACACACAGAAAAATTGCAGAATTGTGATAAGTATAACTTAAATCTTGTTAATATTCCAAAGTATGACACTGTCTATGTAAATTTGTCTTGAAATTCCTCCTCCGTTGGGGCCCCAGAGCCAGTGGTGTAGTCTACGTAGAACGCGGGTATACGGAGTATACCCACTTCTAAATTTCAGGGATTTCAGTATGCCCACTTCAAATTGATTGACCCATTGTTTTGAATAGCACAAATATATACAGTATACCCACTACAAAAAATGCTCAAATATACAGTATACCCACTTCAAAAAAGTAGACTACACCGCTGCCCAGAGCAACCTGTAGCCTAGGGGCCCCGGGCATTCTTAATCCGGCCCTGTATGCAGTTGTGATATGGAAGCGCTGAGGTCTCTGACTATATATTGCTTTATGAATGCAGGCAACAATAATACCCACTAATAGCCACTGAATCCTGGTGTGTCTCATAATTGAGGGTCGTTACACTGATCCATATCACGACTGCATGCCACTCGCCGGCATGAAAAGACTTGTTACAGTTTTAGAGGGTTTTGCATCTGAAATCTTCAGATGTACAGGCCTAGTGCAATACAGGTGTACATGTGCGGTTGCATGTGCACATAGACACAGAGGCAGACAAACATACTGTAAACAGAAGTGCACAGATACGCGTACAAAGGAAATGTGTCTGAATACTTACAATAGGAATGAGCCGAATTTCTACAGATCACAGGTTTGAATGTTTGATTCCAAATTGAAATCCATCACTGTAAAAAAACAAAAAACAGCTGCCTTAGAATTCCTAGTTAGTTTAAATCCTTAAAAGTGATTCTACGAATTGGCTACGCTTTTAAGTCCATGGATTTTATTTGCTAATTCCACCAACTATTAACTGCATCCAATGATGTTTTGGACATTAGCACACATTTATCTTTCATATAACACAGAAAGTGTAGACATGGCATTATTTCCCTCAGCAAGAATGAATATTTAATACTGGTTTTGGGCGTTTTCATACCGTCCCGTTTTCCAAATGTCAGATTCAGTCTTCATATTAGCATGTAAAGAAACTTGTTTTGCCCAAGACGATTGCAGATGTTGATTCACAGTAATCATCACAGTTTGACAAAACTGTCAGAAAGACCACTGTCCTTTCTATTATACATGAAATTTGCGATTTTGTGTGTGTCCACGAAAACTGTGTTAACCGTGTCACAGTCTGAAACCCCCTCCATAAATCAGTAATGGTTTGGTCTTAGGCCATACGAATAACATCACGTGATGTCATAACCTCTTTGGCAGGATATGGGAAGACTTTTTGGTAAGTTTTGAGCTCCATCCTCCCATAATTTAATCCATTCTTTTTCATGTTCTCATAACGGGAAAATTGCCTGTCAACTGTGTTATCAACATATTCATAAGAATCTGAATTAGAAATCACATGTAGAAAAACACAGATAAAGCATACAAATACATGAATTGATTAAGGTGTTGTGGTGGATCTTCTGAGGTCCTCAGTTAGCACAGCACCATAAAAATGGCTGAAATGCCAAGCCGTGTTACAGTCAATGGTATTACAATTAGCTATGACAGTCAGGTTTGCCAGATGAGGCTGATGATTTCCAGCCCAAAAAATGTTCAAAACCCGCCTAGAAGCACAAAATCCCGCCCAATTGTATTATTTCTATGGCAAAAAGTGTGCAGGTTTTTCTGATAAATGCCATTTTTACCTGCACATGGCCATCCTAAGCAGCCCAATTGGGCGAGAACCAGCCAACAGTTGAGGAGGAGTATGTTTTTGCCAATTTATCTCCATATTGACAGACAAACAAACAAAATAATTTGTGTTCTAGGGAGATGGGTTTGTCTGCTCTGTTTTTTCTCATAAAAAAGTGCCGACATGTTCCCCTGCACTGTTGACCGTAACACAGTTGAATAACACGGTGGACTGTTTTGAAAGTGTTTTTGCGCTATTGATCCCTTATGTGTTGGAAAAATCCTATGAACAGACACTAGGGATTATCTCTGGAGAAGGACGTCTTGTGTAAGGAGGGTGAAAAAATTCAAATCAGACGTTACAGGGATTTATAATCAAAAATGACGTACTTCCTACTTTTGAAGCCCAACAATCGCATTTTCTATATCAGTTGCACAGATTAATGACAACATTATTGCTAAGGGACATGAGCACTTTCAAACGTATGTTGTTTCAACTCTGTAGTATTTTTATATATGTTTGAAATGACATAGTATTTGTCCATAACACTGTTGACAAAATAATCAAGCAAATGTTCGCTGTCATTAGAGTATTTATCAAATGATTTAAGATTAAGCTTGGCAATTTGTTTGTTTGGAAACTTAAATATATACACTATGTAAACATCTAGGTCATTTAGTTGAAAAAAAATACTGATAATTGACATTTTGCTTTTGCCAAAAGCGTAGGCGAATCGTAAAATCACTCACAAGGTAAGTTGTGTGAAGCTTTGAATTGCAACTCCTTTAACTTTCGCTTTCGCTTTCATGCAACTTACAATAAAGATTCAAATAAACTTGGAATTCTGATCCAGCTGGTAAACTTAAAATTTCAAGGTAAACCATTTATCACTGATATCATTTTTACAGTCTAACAATCCTTAAAAGCCGCCATTTTGCTGATGAAACCTCATTAGGCAGACGTATACACGCACGCACACATGCACGCACGTGCGCAAACACACACGCACGCACACACGCACGCATACACACACATCTTGTGTATTGTCATGCAGTGCATTTTCAATGCTGTCCTCATATGGTGTAACACTTTCACTGCAGCTGCTGTCATAGCGCCGTGTCCTATAAGGTGGAGTGACACGCCATCACGGCACTCAAGCTGTCGGCCTGGCCCAGAAATGTCAACACAGCTCCCTTATGGATATATATTTTTTAACCACCAACATTTCATTTTGTATAATGGGGGAGAGATAGAGAGAGAGACAATTACATAGTAGACATGTAGATAGATATAGTAGACATTAGAGAGAGAGAGAGAGAGAGAGAGAGAGAGAGAGAGAGAGAGAGAGAGAGAGAGAGAGAGAGAGAGAGAGAAATGGGAGAACATGAGTGAGTGATTGAGTGTCATCTGAGTGTCCAGATTGGGCTCCATGGTGCCTGAGGGACGTGGTAAGTGTTCTTGGTCCGGAACCAACTGTTCTATATGGACTCTACACACACGCAGAACGCTGTGCACACACACACACACACACACACACACTCACACACACACCCACACACACACACATTCAGACACACACACACACACACACACATTCAGACACACACACAC
Organism: Engraulis encrasicolus; assembly: GCF_034702125.1. Classification (NCBI taxonomy): domain Eukaryota; kingdom Metazoa; phylum Chordata; class Actinopteri; order Clupeiformes; family Engraulidae; genus Engraulis; species Engraulis encrasicolus. Next base: position 2,563,290 of record NC_085857.1, on the reverse strand, counting down.
ACACACACACACACACACACACACACACACACACACACACACACACACACACACACACACACACACACACACACACACACACAGAGTTTGATGGAGTTCAGCTCCCAAATGAGTTGAACAGACATCTGTGTCATCTCAAATCTCTCTCTCTCTCTCTCTCTCTCTCGCTCTCTCTCTCTCTCTCTTCTCTCTCTCTCTCTCTCTCTCTCTCTCTCCCTCTCTCTCTTCTCTCTCTCTCTCTCTCTCTCTCTCTCTCTCTCTCTCTCTCTCTCTCTCACACACACACACACACACACATTCTCTCTCTCTCTCTCTCTCGCTCGCTCGCTCGCTCGCACGCACGCACGCACGCACGCACGCACGCACGCACGCACACACACACACACACACTTTCTCTCTCTCTCACACTCTCTCGATCTCACACACACACACACACACACACACACACACACACACACACACACACACACACACACACACACACACACACACACACACACACAGTATCCGCCCCACTGTTAGCAGAGTAGCATACGGTCCTCGTCCAAACCCATTCAATGACAGACAGGTCATGTGACATGCAGATGGAGGGGACACACAGCAGAGGTTGGTGATGGCTTCAATTTTTAACTCATGTCAAGCTGCCATGTGGAGCTGAATTAGCAACTCGATTACAATGCATCACAGTTGCAGTCCCAAGGGGTTTTCCATGTATGACATGCTGTGTCGTGCCGTGCTGTGTTGTGCATTCGATGTCGTGCATGTCGAGCTGGGGTCCGTTTCTCGATTCTTGTCGTTGCTAACCGTCTTAAGACAGTCTTACCATTCCCTTGGATTTAGTGGTGAGCGTCGCTGTCGAGAGAGAGTTGAGTCGCTCGTACGAAGGACTTTGCTAACGAAGATAGCACAGATGCTTTCGAGAAATGGACCCCTTCAGATGTGTGGAACAGCATTCTGCAACCGCAATATTCCTAGAACATGGCCACATTCGCAGTGAACAAAGAGTTTTCTGGACTTTTCTGGACTCTGGAGCAAATGGAATACTGCCACAATTCTGTTTAAAATTGTAATATTAATGCGTAACGACGCTATATGCTGTATGTTTTAGCTGAACAGTGAAATGACAGACATTTTAGTATGAGAGCGGAGTACGGTACAGTGCTGGGGTGTGGTGAATTTCCTGCTGGACTGTACACACACACACACACACACACACACACACACACACACACACACACACACACACACACACACACACACACACACACACACACACACACACACACAGGGTTATCTGTAGTGCTATTTTGGGGAAATAAGAAAAAGCACTTTCTTTTCTGAGAGAGTAAGGAAAGCTCTGAAAGGTTTCTCTCTCTTATGTCAGACGACGGAGGTTGAAGAGAACTCATCTTTTCCCCTCATGGTCAAACGAGAGGGAGTCTGTCTGAACACTTGAGGCAACCACACACACACACACACACACACACACACACACACACACACACACACACACACACACACACACACACACACACACACACACACACACACACACACACACACACACACACACACACACACACACACACACACACCTGTTCCCAAGCAGATAAGTGATGATGGCTGGTATGTCCTTAAGGTTTCATATTTTTATTTACTTTACTTTCAACGTGCACATCCAGCTGTATTGGAAGAGGAAGATTAAGGTAGACCAACATTTTCTTCCATATACTGAAATATGACCAAAGAAGGCCTTGGATAGAAGCACTCTTTTGAAAAGGGTCCTGATATCACTCTCTGCTTCTGTACTCCGCTTCTAGCCCCACAACGAATATGCAGCTGCTGAATACAAAGTCAGTTTGAAGTAAGAGGAGAGGAATGGTGGAGTGGAATTCATTTCAATTTTGGGTTGCATGAGATTTATTTAGCCTACTTTAAAAAAAATAAAATATATTTTTGGTCTTTTTCAACTTTATTGATGACAGGACAGTATGAGAGGTGGACAGGATGAGAATGGGGAGAGTGACGGGGAGGGGTCGGCAAATGACCCGAGCTAGGAATCGAACCCTGGTCGACCGTATGGCAGACGAGTCCCCCACCGGTTGGCCACGGCAGGGCCTGAGATTTTTTTTCTTTTGCTTTATTTGTGTATTTTTAATATATCCATATTTGTGGATGTCGTCGTGTATTGCCAGCTTTTGCCTGTACTGCAAGTATGACACCGGAGCTAGAAATAAATGACTATTTAATTATTTTATGATTTTTGGATCTGCACTGTTTTTGCCAACGCAAGCATGACAAATAGGTGGATATGGAAATTGTCTCGTGCAGATTACAGCAGAGCTCTATTTTGTCTAAGCCACCTCTTGTTTACCATGCTCTGCATGTCAACACATGTTCCTTGTTTTGCACATATACTGTTTGGCAGTATTGCACATCTATGGCAGTGTGCGGAGGTAACTGAAATTGGTGCAACCGATTGCAATCCGCAGTGCTGTCGGAAGCAGTGTGTAGAGGCCTTCAGTGTCAGTGTCCATAAGTGTTGGTGGAAGTTGCTGATCTTGAAAAAAAGGTGGGTTTGTCTGCCTTGAAATCCCACAACACACTCTTCCAGCATAAAGGTTAACACATGATGAAGTCTATAAGAATGTCAAGTTCATGGGTTCAACTTATTTATTACATAAAGTCAACTATTTCAGGAGAGACTTTCAACAAATGCATAAAAAATGCACACTGGGAGAGTACTGCCATTACCATTAAGTCATCCTGTTATGACAGATGATCAGAGCACTCAAAACATGTAAAAACTGCAGCATCCTAATGGCTGTGTCTGGAAAACTATTCAAGGTATGACTTTGATCAGGATGTCACTTTAAAACTTGCTGTCAAAGGCTGTTGTTGATCCCAACATCTGATTTGTTTTATTTTGACTCAGCTTTTCGTGCCAAACTGTGTCATCTTCAACTGACAGATGCAGTACCCTGTGGTTCATGTGGTTCTTATGTTTGTGTTCAGTGTGGTAAATTTAGTTGTCATTGACTACAGTAGATATCCTCTTTTATCTTCAGTGACTCAAAATATAATTTAATTCATTTCTGTCAGAACTAGTGTAGTCAAAGAAGCTGATACAGATAACTCACAGGATATTTTAATTGGTGACAGACAATTTGATTTATATTATTTTTCTGTTGGGAGGAAGTTCTCGACTGTCCACAAAGCTCCAAGGAAGCCAAGACTGGAAATAGCAGTGTCTTCAAGTTGGAGTGCCTTTCATTTAGCTGAGAAGAAAACATACGTACATCCATGAACATAGCAATCAAGAATGAAAACAAAGTGACATTGTTAAAGTAATTACAAGCCTTGCAGTCAACTATATCGATTCGTAAATAGGAGGCACAGTACGATACCGCTGGACGTAAGGACCAGTCCCCCTGCCCAACGGCATCGACACTCTATGAAGCTTTCGGGAGGGAGGTTTACCAACATTCCATGCCAACACTGCTAGTAAGCTTCTGTTACACAAGGCAGGCAGCGGAAAGAACAGTCTGAGAATACAGGAATCTCTAGTTTAATTGAAGCAGCCCCAATGCAAGACACCAATTGCACACAACAGCTGCTTTCAGCTGGAATCACAAATACCTTATTATATACAGTATATAGACTGGGGTAACCAACAGGCATACAGTCATTTTCCAACAAACCTGCATCAAACACAACAAGACAGGCCCTCTTCTGGAATCCACAAGGGAAAAGGCAGAGGGACAGGCCAAGGAACAGCTGGCACAGTGACCTAGACGCAGATGTGAAGAGGTCTGGGTATACATGGGGACAACTGGAAAAGATGGCCCAGGATCGTGATGACTGGAGAGCACTTGTTTGTGGCCTATGCCCAAAGTTGGGCGGTAGGCGTAAATAAGTAAGTAAGTAATTGTTAAATTATATTTTGATAAATGACATATGATTAATATCATAATATGCCAGCAACCCCATTTTGTCATGACCACCACTATGTGATATCAGCAAGACTTTCCTTTGTAGCCTTCACAGCTCAATAGGCACGTTAATGTTGCAATAACCATGCTAATGCCATGCTAGTTAGTCATGCTAGGTGAGCTAATGGAAGGCATGGCATGCTAATAGCACACTAATTGAATGCTAACCCTATTTGTATGGATCACACACACACACACACACACACAAATACACACAAATACACACACACACACACACACACACACACACACACACACACACACACACACACACACACACACACACACACACACACACACACACACACACACACACACACACACACACACACACACACACACACACCTATCGCATCATCATATCACCTGCTTCTCTGCTCTGTGCATATTGGAGATTGTCATCTCGTCACTGCTTTGATGTGTCTCATGGCATGCTAACGCATTTCAATATTTAATGCCACAGCAAGTAGGCCTAGTATCGTACAGACAGATCTAGACACACACCCTCCAACATATTGAAACTGAAATTAAAGACCATGTCCAGCAGCCTCTTCCATTTATTAATGTGTTCCTCTCACCCAACTCTCTCTCTCTCTCTCTCTCTCTCTCTCTCTCTCTCTCGTGCGCACACACACACACACACACACACACACACACACACACACACACACACACACACACACACACACACACACACACACACACACACACATCCTCCTTCAGCACCCCAGCTGAAGGTGATGCTGAAAAACCGTGTGCTGAGTTTTGAGGTTGATGTATTCCTGCAATAGATACTGAACATCCATCTCTTTCCTTCAAGGCAAACGGATGTAAATGTGTAAGGAAATGCATAATTATAAGACGGCCTGCCCCTGTAACCAACCCAATGCTCCCCAACCATGGTACCAGATGAGACTGTAATTAACATTTCGAACCTGGAGCTTACTGACGAGGAAATATCAGTGCTGGGAAAAGGGCAGGCCTTTGCCCCTTACTTCATCTATTTTTTTTTTAAATTTTAAACATGTTCTGGTCTAAATATCGTCGGACCTTCAATTAAAAGATTCTCGTGGTATAGATTGTGTACGTTTTTCTGGAGATAATACACAAAACTAAGGGGTGCCAATACTGCTGGGCATGGACCTGCATTCCTAAGACAAAGCACTAATGTC
>NC_085857.1:2553126-2555626 GCF_034702125.1 Engraulis encrasicolus | reverse complement strand
GAGAGAGAGATAGAGAGAATGATAGAGAGAGAGAGAGATAGAGATCGAGATAGAGAGAGAGAGAGATAGAGGGAGAGAGAGAGAGAGAATAGTGGGTGGAGAGAGAGAGAGAGAGAGAGAGAGATAGTGAAAGAGAGAGAGAGAGAGATAGTGAAAGAGAGAGAGAGAGAGAGTGGGAGAATGGGAGGGGAGGAAGAGAGGAGAAGAGGAGAGAAAGAGGGAGAGGAGAGAAGGGAGAATGTATATGAGAGAGAGAGAGAGCGCGCGAGAGAGAGAGAGATTTCAAATACCTTCCCACATACGTGTGTAAGTCCAATTGTAGTCCTGGATTTAACGGATCACAGTTATTGATTCCTATTATCCCTGGACGATGTGTAGGTGTGTGTGTGTGTGTGCATGTGTATACGTACATGTACAAAGAACATCGAGCAGGCTTGCAGTTATCAGATGAAACACCTTCTCAAAATAATGCTCACCTACTCATCTACACACACATGAAGGCATACGCGTGTGTCCACTCACTCACACACGCACACGCACACGCACACGCACACGCACACAGACAAAACGGCTACTGCAGGAAAATAGAGTGCGGAGTAAACCTGTTACAGCTAATGCCATCGCACCCAAAGCACATACACGTAATACCAATGAAGAGTGACTATCAGTAACACTTACCTGATCATCATCATGACTTTCATATCTCTTCGAGACTTGGTCTGACCAAGATCATAACAACTAACATTACAAACAGCATGGTTGACCCACCTACCTTGGTTTGCCACTGGTCGAGGGTAGAACAGTCTGAGCCAAAGTTTAAACCAAACATTTCTTAGTACCCAATAGAACGTCTCTGCTTAAACAGCATCACTGCCTCTACCCAGAACGGTTGGAAATGCTCAAAGTTGAATAGTTCCCGACAAAGTGGGTGGAGTTCCCGCAGTAGCGGGATCCAGATTCTACCTGAATGGGCTCCTGGCCTTAGTGAGTGTAGCTGAGCCGAAGGCAGAGGAGACACTGTGCCATGACTGTTTTTATATTGCCAGGACCTAATTGTATTTTTGTACCTTGTACCCTGCCTCCACTGTAGACGGTGTAGGGTAGACGTGGGTAAACTCAGGCCCGGCGGCCACATGCGGCCCCCTGAGCCATTTTGATGTGGCCCCCCAGAGCTTTTAAAAGAAAGACAACTTTTAATCCAAATTGAAACGGTTACTCATAATTCTTAACCCTAAAGCGACCGACTGGGGTCATTTATGACCCCGGGCACATATTTTCATACACCATTTCTGCAATTGTCCTTCTAGGAGTTTGTCAATACATATGTTGTGCATGTTGTGAATGATTTTTGTGAGATTTGGACCATCTATGTGGGATTTATAATCAAAACACCTCTGGGGTCATTTATTACCCCGAGAAGATCCATGAGATACTCAACATTATAATGTCCAGTGTTGTTTTAATTTTCAAACTCTGGTTTTGTATTTTGTGTCTTGGGGCATTCCATGGTCAACAGACCTGAAATATTCATAATATAAACATTTATAGTATTAAAATATAATATATTATATAAATAAAAACGGCACCCCTGCGATAGCCAACAAAGCATATTGTGAGGGCACCCAGGTGGCATTTCCTCTGTTATTGCTCCATATTTGTTGATATCATGGCACAGTGGTCCAAGACACATGATGAGAATATGAAATGGAAGTCATCCTGATTAACAAGGAGAGAGGAAACAAGTCATCAGTGTAGAAATCAATGGCGTTTTTAGAATTTTCCTTATTATATGACTATACAAAGGCTGAAGCATCAGTTGAATCATTTCATTGCTCTAATACATATGGAAGACACCTTTTCACAGCTACAATGTCCAGAAAAAGTTTCAGAGAAATTTTGAGTGTGCATAAGGTTATATGTTTGAGACATCCTTTTTTCTATGTAAATTACAATATTCTCTGATCTTGTGATTTCATTAATCCAGAAATGTTGAGTACCCTAAAGTTTTATTGCAGAAATATCATCTATTCGCCTAATGGATAGAATTTAGCTTGGTTTCCCAAAGTCTCACTTTGAGCAATTTCCATAATTAGCACAAATATACTGTATTATTAAGGTAAGACTACTACAAGTGAATAGGCTAAACAATGTAAATGATAGATATCACCTTGAAACTTTCTCAGTTGATTACTGATGATGAGAGAAGAAAAAAATGTATTGGATGTTTTTTGTATTTTGATGTTTACATATGCAAATGAGGGCATACATCATATTTAGCATATACGTATGTAAGTTTGACTAATTTTTAGCAAAACAATAAAATGTTCAAATTCACATTTCTTTGCTTTAGATGAGGGACAAGTATGTGCAAGATGTAAATAAATTTGAATGAACCCCCAAAAATATTTATATAGTGGTATTTCTATATAAACTCCTTGGGGTCATAAATGGTCAGATTAGTCGCAAAAACAGGCCGGTCGCTTGAGGGTTTAAATGCTAC
>NC_085857.1:2528126-2538126 GCF_034702125.1 Engraulis encrasicolus | reverse complement strand
GACATATAGACAAAAGACCCCTCCAGAAGAAGAAGAAGTAAAAAAGAAGAAATCCTGAAGAGAAAGAAGAAAAAAAGGGAAAACATATTTAAACAGTTTTTTGTATGTCCATATTTCACCAAAGTGGAATCAAACCTTTTCACTGACACAGTCTCTTTAGGACAGAAGAAGAAGATGCATGTGAAAGTGAAAGCCCATTGGGAAACTCCAACTCCCATTGTCATTGTGACACAGCACTCCACAGCACACAAGTGAACACTGCACACTGCACACAACGAAATTGCATTTATGCCTCACCCGTGCAAGGGGGCAGCCCTCAGTGGCGCCCCATGGGGAGCAGTGCGGTGGGACGGTACCATGCTCAGGGTACCTCAGTCATGGAGGAGGATGGGGGAGAGCACTGGTTGATTACTCCCCCCACCAACCTGGCGGGTCGGGAGTCGAACCGGCAACCTCTGGGATGCAAGTCTGACGCCCTAACCGCTCACCCATGACTGCCCTAATGCATGCTCCACAGGCTGCGTTCTGGCAGTTCACTATATGGGCCACGCAAAGTAGTTAAGGAAAGATGCATTAGCTGCATGAGCTGTTGGTTTTACATGCAGTGGGTTTCATTTATCTCAAACAGGATGTTATGGTTTAGCACAGGGGTGGCCAACCAGTCGGAGACCAAGAGCCACATTTTGTAATGTGTCACAGCAAAGAGCCACATCGGCACACAAACATCACGCGGGCATATAAACATGCGCACACCCACCAACATGGGCATCACCCATCCTTCTCGCACCACAGACCAGCATACACAACAACACATGGGTATGAACATCAACCATCTCTTCCTTTCACACACAGACACAGACACACAGACACACAGACACACAGACACACACACACACACACACACACACACACAAAGTGTCAGATTGATGTTACACTCCAACTTAATGGCCTGACTACAAGACAATCCTGAATATAAGATGACCCCCCCCCCTCTTTTTGTTTTAACTGCCTCAATTTTTGGGGGGAAAAGGTTTTTTCAAGATAAAAATGTTGTTTTACATAAGAAGACAAGGGTACACAGGTCAAAATTATTTCATAAATTCTTTCATATTTTAATAAAAAACGTTTCACATCATAATTTCCATGAGCACTCTTTATAACAGAGCACGAAGTAACGCGGCCCAAAGATTCTCCGCCTCTTTTAGCTCATTCGGGGGTTAGGCGCACAGGCACCGCTTTCTTGCGCACAGATGAGATGATCATTGGATGCCTGACGACAACACCATCCGAAATTAACAAGGTGGTTCGTCAAATCGCCGTTCATTTTCCACATTAATGTTTCAGCGGGTGCTGACAGGGGGCCAGGGGAATAACCAAAGTTTTCTTTTTGAGACTAAACTGAGTGCGGACAAGCGACAAGTCGATTTAAATTGTTTCCCACCTGCACGCTGTCTGCCTGCGCCGCTTTGACAATGGCTGATAAACCAGGGTAGAACATTATTTTTGGCGCTATTTTGTCTATAGCCCGCGAAAATAACACGATTTTAAACCAAAAACATAATTTCACATCCGGGTCAATAGCCATGAACACTCCTCCTAACAGAGCGCAGAGATAGAGATTCTCGGCGCATCTCTGCTCCAGACGCCTTTCTCTTCATATAATTTGCACATTTATAACCGCCATATCCGAGCGATAGAATCTAATATGGACAGCACATTTTCTTGACCTTATTGAGGAGTGATGGCAAAATCTTTCAGGTTAAAACATTTTTGCCGATATTTTGTTTAGTCAGCGAAAGACGCGGTCACTTTTTAAAGCGCTATTTTTAGAACATAGGCTTAAATCGCGTCTTGTAGGCTATTTGCAGTAACACATGTCACACATCAACGTGATCATTCAGGACACATTTAGCCAAGGCCTACTACAGTACCAAGACCACAGGGCACTTATTTGCCATAGTTCTAATCAACTTTGTGTGCGCAATTCTAATGCATATTGCCCAGTGGCGGTTTTTGTATTAAGGGCGCACGGGCGCCGCCCCTCCGTTCAAAATTTCCATCAAATTTGCATTATATTATCATTACTTCTATTGAGAAACCGTATCATTTGTTTCCGATAAAAACGCACTAAGCTGCCCATTCGGAATCGACTTTTAACATGATATTGTTTGCAATCCGGTAGAATGACAGAGGGCCCGCCCTCTCCCGGGCGCCGACAAAGCAAGTGTCTATGCTAGAATGACAAGTAATGTTGCAGAACGTTATGAATAAAGCATTTTAATTGGCCATTTTTTCCTTCGGTCTTGGGGCGCACTACATGTGCGACCCGGCCAATTATATCGCATTCTATTTGTATACTGTTGTGTTATTGGACGAGTGTTCGAGATGGCCTGTCAATCAGACGTCAACCTAGCTAGCCTAGAACTACGATTTACCCGCCTTGAAGAAGCTTGCGTGAAAGTGAAGAGATTTTTAAGTATCGATTGTTTTTAAGATGGCCCGACTGTTAACAGCAAAGGAAAATTCGGTGGCTTTGTTGAAGCAATATCCGTTCATCCGTCGTTCTGACGAAGATAAGAAGAGGGTGAAAGTCCTTGGACCTGACTGTCCTGAGCTCCTCATCAGCCAGAGCACCACCGATCGTGGAAGGACGTACGTCAGGACCTTTTCTTCCAGTGTGTATGGTCGCTGGAATTGGCTTACGGGATGCGAAGTGAGTAATGCCCTGTACTGCTTCCCGTGTCTGTTGTTTCAAAGTCCTGGGACAGACATTTGTTGGGTGACATCTGGGGTGACGGACTTGAAACACCTGGGGGAGAAGTGTAAAAAGCACGAAAGCAGCAGAAGCCACCTAGACAACAGCTTGAAGCTACGCCTGTTCGGAAGGCTTAGCATCCGGGAACAGCTTGATGAAGGCTACAGAGTTGGAATTAGAAAACATAACGAGGAAGTGACAAAGAATCGGCACATTTTGTCACGAATAATTGACTGTGTAAAATTCTGTGGGGCATTTGAATTGGCGTTGCGTGGACACGACGAAAGTGCGGACTCAAACAACCCAGGCGCAGGGGTGATAGCAGTCCGGCGCCGCGCCGGAAATCCGGCGTAGCGTGGCTGTAGAAAAAAATAAAATAATAATTTCCCCAAAATTAATAAAATAATAAACTATCGCGTAGGCCTTCATTAATGTATGGTGAAAATAAATGAGCGCGCAACAGCCTGTTGTAAGAGACGCGAAAGGAACCCAAATGAGCAGCAGCCCATAATTGTATCATCCCGACATCTTACTGAAAAATGTATCAATTCGTTACGTCTTGCTCTTGAGTCACTCACCACATCACTGGCGGCAGTCTTCTAGTTCTAGTGAAAGGAGAAGTAGATTGGCTGTCAGTATGCACAGTAAAGAGAGTTCTAGGCCCCTACTGGTTACCCTTCTCAGATATTTTCACTGTCGACGGAGGCAAATCCAAAAATGGCATCTCGTTATACTGAAGAAACGGAAGAAAGTACTAGGGCATATAGGCCAAGTCTAGACCATTTGGATTCCGATAAAAATTAGCAACTATTGTTAGCACAAATCCAGATGGCTTGCTAGTTGTGATGGGTGTGTTGAACCGTGTGGATGTCAGTGGAATACTAGTGAAATTCTGTGATCAAGAAAACGTTTGAAGGTAAGGCCATTTAGTTATTAATTTGCCCACTGTGGCATGTTGGCTTGGGCCCGAATGATTTTGCCTTGCGCAGGTTACTCCAAAAACCTGACCATAAACGGCTTATTGATGCGCATAAACGGGCTCAGTGAGAGTATATGTTTGAAATAGGTTCGTCTATTTTCCTCATTTATGTGCGCTAAATGACTGCGCAATGTTGACAAACTTTGATGGAGATGGACGTTCTTTCAAAAAAAGTCTGTATGCTCAAAACGGTAGGCTATGCTATGCCCGTCATGATACTTTTTTTCTAGGTGTAGTGCGTAAATGTGGTCTGCATTGGAATAGCGGCTACCATTGCGACATGTCCAAATGACAATGGAATGCTTGGATCGCTAATGTTTGGCAAGCCTAGTTAGCCTACACCCCTTGTAGGCTAGTGTGAGCTGAGTTCGTGGATTTTGGTCTACTGTTGATTGAGGGATGGTGTTTTGCGTCATTCCTGACAAACCACGTGTCAAACTGATTTCAGGGAGATGTTTATATTAGTTATGCTGACTAAACCAACGCGCTCTGTGAAACCCCCAAACAGCCTCGCACAGGTTCACACAGGCTTTCTCTCTCGCGCGCTCCCTGTCGTAGCCCTTCTGCGTAATCGAATCCAGTTATTCCACGCACGATGCACAGGTTGTATTGTCTGCACGCTCTGGGCTACTTAATCCCTACTCTCGGGCAGGGGGCAATTATCAATATCAGACTCTCGTGAACTTCAAATACTTGGCTTGCGTTCATGTGGCCACCACGGTGTCACCTAGACATGCAGTGAATGTTCATCTTATCTTCACGCCCTGTGCTATTTTCATGTAGCTTAATTCGGTCCTGTCTTTGTTTTTGTTGCTTTCTGTTATCTTTTCAACTCGTACATTGTAATGGGCGTGTGTACACGCGAGTGATTTTCATGTATTTTAATTGACTACAACCCAATGCGAAAGTCGCGCAGTAGTCACACAGGCTATATATACTGTCCTGTCCGTAATAACCACTGGTTCTGTCATCCGTGGAGTCGAAATATGCGATGTGAACGTGGGCCTGCATGTAGCCAATCATGCGCTTGTGCCCTAAATATCATGTACCGGTAATTAAAGGGCGTTTCCCTACAACGGAAAGGCAGGGGTTATAGCACAGCCCTTAAACAATCTGTGGTTATAGGTAGACCATGGGACCACGAGTAGGCTATCTAAACGTATGTCCAGTAGCCTATACAAGTTATATGAGCAATGTCCCAATGAAAATGAAACTTATCAGCTTGCAGCAAATGTCATGTCATTTAAAAGTATTGCTCAATTAATTGGTAATCACCTCCTCTATTTTGGACAGAGTGTAGTTACTGTACTTTGGAGTAGTATTGCCTCCTACTGACCTGTCTTGGTATGGCTGCTACATATGTAGCTTTCAGTTAATTCAATGTGGTAAAATATGCACCATGTTTTCAGAAATGCATTCTGGTGTTGAAATGTTGCATTGGTTCAATACCCACCTCAATAACTTTAGTGCAACATCACAAGCCTAGAATGCATTTCTAACTGCATACGTTGGTATTCGTTTTTGCAGCTAGAATTGAACGTGGTGGTCAGTTTCTTTCAGCCAAGTGCTGTAGCCTACCAACAGGGAAATGATCTGTGTTTTCGTGAATAACACTATAGAAATAATGCAAAAATGAAAACATTATCTTAAATGTTTGAATAATGTGTTTGAATAATAATAAGGCCTACATTACGTCTCATATGCAGTATGTCCCGTCGTCCCCGGCCCCCCCTCCCCGACCAGGAAAAAAGTTCAGGCTCAGGATTTTTTTTCACTATCACCCCTGCAGGCGTCTTTCTCGGCTTGGTCGACTTTGTTGCCTCAATTGACAGCACACTGAAAGAGCACTTGGAGACAGCAACTGTATTTAAAGGCACCTCAAAAACGATACAGAACGAACTGCTCGATTGCATGTTTTCCGTGGTGAGGGAGCAGATTCTGAAAGAAGTTAAGGACAGTGATTTCATTGCCATCCAGGCCGACGAGACAACGGACATTAGTACCGTGACCCAACTGGTGCTAGTGCTGCGTTACATCGACAGCAAAATGAACGTGCAGGAACGATTCTTCGAATTCATTCCCCTGCAGTCATCAACAGCCGTGAACATTGCCACAGAGCTGAAAGAACGCCTTTCCATAATCCTTCCCGATCAAAAAGAAAAAGAAAAACTCATCTGCCAAGCTTATGATGGAGCGAGCGTAATGAGAGGTGCCACTGGTGGTGTTCAGAAGCGAATAAAAGAGAACTACCCAAATGCGCACTACATCCACTGCTACGCGCACCAGTTGAACTTGATCATGGAACAAGCCACCAGTCACATTTCTAAAGTAAGGAACTTTTTTTCGGACCTTGGTGGCTTTGCCAGTTTTTTTTCAAGATCACCCAAGAGGACCAGTGTATTGGATGAAATGGTTTACCGCAGGCTGCCAACTTCCAGCAAGGTCAGGTGGAACTTTCACAGCCGCGCTGTCAACACGGTGTTTGAACACAGAGAGGATCTCATCAAATGTTTCCATGCCATACGAGACTCGGGAGACTTCGATGAAATCACCGTGAGAGAGGCAGGAGCATATGCAAGGATCCTGGAAGACCCAGACTTCAGGTTCTTCCTGCAACTTTTTCACCAGATCATGCCCCTTGTAGACACTCTCTATGCCAGGCTACAGAAGAGGAGCATCGACTCAGTGTACATTAAGAGATGCATCCAAAGATTCCAGGAGGACATACAGAAGATCAGGTACTAATTTGATTTGGTTTTAGATACATTATTTTATGGTTTTCTGCTTCAATAACATCAGTTAAAAAATAATGAAAGCCGTAAAAAATAAACGAATTAAACAAACACCTTACTTCCCCTTCACAGAGATTCTCTCCATGCCATGACAGTGGAGCACAGCAGTCTATCCCTGCAATCAAGAAAACGTGTGGCTCTCTCTTCAGAGGATCACCAACGAATTGCAGCTGAAGTGAGTAGAAAGCATGCCTTGTATAAAAAAAAGCCTTGTAGAAATAACTTATTATATACATTCATGTGGGTGGTTGACGTTTAAGGGCGTAACGCCCAAAAAAAAAAAAAGTTTGGTAACACTTTCTATGAAGCCCATATCTATAGCCCATTATGAGCGCATTTATAACAAATTATAATGCACATTATAATTACTTACAACGCATTATGACTACACCCATGATGTTTCATGATGTGTTTCCTGATGTGTTATGTTAACAGTAACAAATAACCATGAATCTATCTTATAATGCTTTATAAATCCACGGGTGTTATGAGTGCTCGTGACTGCATATAAACTACAGGCTGCCTGATGGGGCTTATAGTACATTACGATGCATTATAGATGTGTATTATACAGTGCATTATAGATGCATCCATATGAACTTCACTTTACTTAGAGCACACATTGATGATAATTATGACAGTTTATCATCCAGGTCTGTGCATAGAGGGGTATAGGTGCTCATAATGTACTATAAGCCCCATCAGGCAGCCTGTAGTTTATAGCCAGTCATGAGCACTCATGACACCCTTGGATTTATAAAGCATTATAAGCTAGATTCACAACTGTTAATATAAAGCATCATGAAGCATTATGGCTGTAGTCACAATACATTATAAGTAATTATAATGGGCATTATAATTTGTTATGAATGCGCTTATAATGTGGGCTTTACGTAAAGTGTTACCAAAAGTTTTTACAATTCCTTTTTAAAGGAAAAATAACAGTTTTGTAGATTTTTAACCAATGTTATGAAAAAACAAGGCGTCACGTCTCCCACCCATATACTGTATTGTACCTTTTTAAGGGTGCACTTCAGAATTGCTATTTATTGCTATTTATATATTTATTACTCCAAGTGATGTGGAAGGCTTTAATTTTGCTCTATTGTACTGATGGTCAATTACACTGGCCTACTTATTAACCAAGTGCTATACATACTCATTTATGTTTCTTTTCTTAATTAAAACACAACTATATCAATGGATTAATAACACAATTAACTTGTGTAGCCTTTTAAACAGACATGCTACACATGTTTCTTTTTTAAAGCTTACTATTTGATCAAAGTTGTAAACCAGTTGGGCTATAAACAGCTGGCCTAATTACCAGCATTTCATGTGCACAAACTCCATTAGCAGACAATGTCTTATACACTGCTGCCATCTAGTGGCCAATCATAGACATGCTAAAAACCAAGTGCCTTTTTACCCATTTCTTGAATGCCTTTGTTTTTTTAGGTCTGTGATACCATCCTGGGGCACACCAGAGAGAGGTTCCAGTTCACAGACCATCTCATCTGTGCAACCCTCCTGCAGTGCGATCGGTTTGAAGATTATCAAGTGGATTTTCCAGAGGAGGCTCTTAAAACCACAGTGAAGGCTTACCCTGTCCTTGACAGCAGCAGGCTGAAGACAGAGCTAGAACTCCTCTACAGCAACGAGGAATTCAGAGCGTGTAGTGGTGCGGTGGACTTCCTCCAATTCTTTATGGAGAACAACTTGGGGGAGCTTTTTTCAGAGACGGTAACCCTTTTGAAAATACTTGTCACCACACCAATGACGACAGCAGAAGCAGAGAGGTGCTTCTCGACTCTTAAGCGAGTGAAAACATTCCTGAGAAACACAATGTCGCAAGATCGCCTCAACGCACTGGCTACCCTGTCTATGGAGAGGGCCATAGTGACAGAGATGACTGACTTTAACGTTAAAGTCATTGACACATTTTCAAATTTAAAAGAGAGAAGGGCCAAGTTCCTCTACAAGTAGCACTTAAGCATTTAAGCACTTTTGTTTGTGTGTGTGTGTGTATGTATGTGTGTGTGTGTGTGTGTGTGTGTGTGTGTGTGTGTGAGAGAGAGAGAGAGAGAGAGAGAGTCAGAGAGAGTCAGTGAGAGAGAGAGAGAGAGAGAGAGAGAGAGAGAATGAGAGAGAGAGAGAGAGAGTGTGTGTGTGAGCCGAATACATCAAATACATGTAAATGTATCCACTTTTCATTACATAAAATTTTCACTTTGTATTTCTAATTTTCTGACTACCTGTGTTTCTTTCAATAGTTATTTGAATGCACTGTCTTGAGCAGGTCAAGCTGAACAGGTTACCCCAAAATACACCAGAATGCAGGAAATTGCATCCTAGAAATCAAAAATTTTCTGGGGGGGGGGAACCCCAGACCCCCCGCATGGGAATAGTCGCAATATTAATTTCATAGCTGAAAGTGTGCCCTACCCAATATTTCTGTCACCAGCCGCCACTGATATTGCCTATGGGACATAAACACAAACTTGGACATGAACGCAAGAGCCGCAAAACACCAGGCAAAGAGCCGCATGCGGCTCGAGAGCCGCGGGTTAGCCACCTATGGTTTAGCACAGACCTTATTAATGGAGGTGATTAACTGCCACAGTGGTAGTGTACTGCTAATGATATTTAGTGGGAAATTGCTTTCACATCATTTTCTTTTACATTCGGTGATGTATTGTTACAGTTTTTCTCGATTGCCTCCACACAAGTTCTGGTACTTCACACACAATTCTCGGAACATCTCACCCATTTCCCAACTCCCCTAACCAATGTCACTGAACACTAAGCAAAATTCCTTCTTTACACTCACATTTCAGTTTTAAAACACACTCTTTTCAAACCATTACACACAATTTTCTGGATTGCACACAATTTTCATGAAGAAAATCCCTGGTTGTCGCACTGAACACACTGCCATTCAAAATACTAAAATCAACTGCCATACTATATTCACTTCCTCATCACATGGGCAAACTCTCTTCATACCGGTGTACAATCTGAAATCATCACCCCATAAGGACACACATTGCATGTCATATTGATGAAAACATGAGTGGATGCAGTGAGAAAACACATTTGTTTAGTTTTTGAACTCCAAAATCTGAATCTGTTATACAAGAGATCACTTTCATGTTGTTACCCAATATTTTACAATAAATTAGTGCATTTTTTTTTTTAAGTCAGAAAAATGTGTAAAATATATATTTTTTGCCACACATCTGTGTACTCCGAGTCTAAAAACAGTATTTCAGTATTTTGTTATAGAAAAATACCCTCTTTTGTAAGTGGAACAGTGAAGAAAATAAGTTTCTACTATGTGTCAAGTTGAGTATAGAGTATTACCATGTGCATATTAGTGTTCAATGGTTCACATAAGAGTGTATTGAAATGACTGCTTGTTTGTGTCATTTAAGACCAAAATGACCATTTTACAGTTTTTCTCGATTGCTTATA
>NC_085857.1:2518126-2523126 GCF_034702125.1 Engraulis encrasicolus | reverse complement strand
TGTTAAAGGGGAATACATCAACAAAGGCGGAGCACCAAAAGATTAATTTATTGAAACAACAGCCATTCATAACACTATGGATTTGTTAAGCGGATAGAAACACATTATATTCTATTTAGAGATAATTATGCACATGATATAAGCTGTAATTTGTTGGGGGTAACTCATTTGCACATTGTAGAAATGTCAATGAGTCACTGTTTTAGAATTGACCCTTGTAAGGTGTTCAGGTAATTTTTCAGTTTTTTTTCTTGAGAAAAATAGGATCAGTTATTGATGTCAGACATTTTCAGAGGAGGAGGAACCATTCTAGCAAAGATAACCCAAAGCATTTGCAGTTTGCATGATGGACCATGAAACAGGATATCACTGGAAATATACTATAAAATGGACGATTTGAAGAGTTCAGATGCAAAACCCCCTAAGTGCCTTTTCAGAAAATACAAATACAAAGTTATCAAAATTGCATATTTTTAAATTTTATTTATGTAATATAACTATTTACATGTATTATCAAGTACATGAATGTAAACCAAACCAACAACAAGGGTTCTCTAAAAATATAGAAGTGCAGGTCTTCAGAAATGGAGTTAGGGGGTTTTGCATCTGAACTCTTCATTTATTATTCATTATTCGCAATCAATCATGAATCAAGGTGAATTATTGTGTGTTGCCTAAACTGAATACTTTTAGCGCAAAAGACAATTTGAAATGAAAGTGCAGCCCTATTACATATCAGCACTATGAGAGAGCGATGCTGTAATACAAAAGGATCATTTATAACTAGAAATGCATTCTCACAGAAAATGCTGGAAGCGGGCTTGCCTTTGGGGGCAGAGATGAAACAAAGTACTATTGAGAAAACAAAGCTAAAAGAAATCTTGGAAAAACTCCATCCACCCAGTCAGAAGTCATGGGACAAACAATTCAGCCATCTTGGATTCAGCCATCTTGAAAGTGTTGTAGCTCTGCGTTTTGGGGATATACTAAATGACATACATGGTATTTTAAGTTGGCTAAGGAACACTGCATATGATATAATTTTGAAAATCAACATGGCTTCGAGCGGGATTCGAACTCACAACCTCCATATCTGTAATCCAACCCCTTTGCCATTGATATTAAATGACATACAATACATGATATTTGAAGTTGGCTAAGGAACACTGCATATGATATCATTTTGAAAATCAACATGGCTTCGACTGGGGTTCGAACCTCCAACCCCCATATCCCTAATTCAGCACATTTGCCATTCATACTAAATGACATACATGGCATTTTAAGTTGGCCAAGGAACACTGCATATGATATCATTTTGAAAATCAACATGGCTTTGACTGGGATTCGAACCCCCAACCTCCATATCTGTAATCCAGCACATTTGCCATGCATACTAAATGACATACATGGCATTTTAAGTTGGCCAAGGAACACTGCATATGATGTAATTTTGAAAATCAACATGGCTTTGACTGGGTTTCGAACCCCCAACCTCAATATCTGTAATTCAGCACATTTGCCATCCATACTAAATGATATACATGGCATTTTAAGTCGGCCAAGGAACGCTGCATATGATACAATTTAGAAAATCAACATGGCTTCGGGTGAGATTCGAACCCTCAACCTCTATCTCTCTAATGCAGCGGCATGCATTACCACTAAGCCAAGCAGCTAATTGTCATGCATAGTCCAGCAAGACTATATTACATTGCATTGCAGAGCTGAACAATAGACTTCTAGAATGCTTGCTCGCACCTGCTCGTTAAGAATAGAATCTTGAGACAGTGACAGTTGAAATGGAACACTTTA
Organism: Engraulis encrasicolus; assembly: GCF_034702125.1. Taxonomy (NCBI): domain Eukaryota; kingdom Metazoa; phylum Chordata; class Actinopteri; order Clupeiformes; family Engraulidae; genus Engraulis; species Engraulis encrasicolus. The sequence continues at coordinate 2,521,311 of NC_085857.1, read as the reverse complement.
TTGGCTGCACCTGTTCTGATTGACTGTAATGGCAGTTAGTATTGTCCTCTAAGCAGAGGCCAGAATGAGAATGAGTTTTTTGTCTTTACAACATCGTTATAAAAAAACTAAAAGGAGTTGGCACGTGTCCTTTTCACAGATCGGAGTCATGCTTGTGATCTCTCTAACAGTCTTTAAATGAAGTTTATAGGTTAAATTTTTCAGGCACAAATGGACCTCCGTGTGGGACATGCGCTGATCTCTTGAAAAATGCACTTTTCCAAAGACTGGGATTCTCCATAGAGCCAAGTCTGTTTTTTTTACAAACCTGCCATTTAAAAAGTATTGGGAGTTGGGAGATGAAACTTTGACAATTTGGAGACATCCCATAGAGCTCGCTAACAACGCGTCAACTAAACTTCTAGGTGAAAGTGTTGATGTTTTATGACTGAAAAAGCCTCCTACACTCTAATCTCTAGAGTGGCGGAACTTTGGTTCATGGAGGTTCCACCACTATTTTCAATGGGGACCCAGGCTTTCACAAAATCGCCAAAAACGGGAAAACGACAAGAGACACGGAAAAGCCTATTAGTATACGCGATCTCCAAGCCGAGCCGGTCGTTTTAGTGTTTGAACGGTGTCTCTATCTCGAAAGGCCTAGGAGGAGATCCCTGCACAAGACCAATAATAAATAATGAAACAGGACTTAGAGATTACTATAAACGGGCCTTGCTCTGCAAGGGCCATGCTCTGCATGGTCCTTGCTCCGCAAGCCCGCTTAATAAACGGGCCTTGCTCTGCCCGCTTAATTAATGAACATACACAATCAAGACTCTGGTGGCATGTGGGAATGTTGGAAGTAAACTCTAGAGAACAATTGGAAAGCTGGGCATAGAGGCAGAGAAACAAGGGCAATGAGAGAGAGAGAGAGAGAGAGAGAGAGAGAGAGAGAGAGGGGAGAGATAAAGATAGAGACAGAGACAGATAGAGATAGAGACAGAGAGAGAATCAAGCGCACCTAAGTGCATGAAACATTCTCAAGAAATCGTTGGTGTATTAATATGCTGCAGCATTGTGGCAGATGCATGTGTGTGTACTGTACAGGGCCGATTCTACGCAATTTGGAGGCCTAGGCGAGCACTGATCTTTCCTTTTTGTTGAATTTGACATTGGTGTCTAACATGGTGTCATACGTCTGATCGAGCACAGCTGATCTAGTACCATATATATACTGAGTTCCCATTAAATGTACAGTTTAATGCTTTATTTAGCTTAATATTGTAATCCTGTGGGCCTTGGTTAGCCTGGGCGAAAAGCAGACTGTTGACTCTGTCAAACAGTCTGGCAAAGGCCAAGAGGAATCCGTCTCCGTGGAGCAGGGGTCCCCAAACTTTTTTCTCTGGGGGCCACATTGTCTTTCCTGACTGTGATCAGGGGCCGGGATCAATCATGTGGGCTGTATACTAGGCCACTGCCTATAGCCATAATTTCTAGCACAAAATAGTTCATCATTACAAGTGACTTGCAAAAGAAGTGAGTACTTCACATGTTGTTCAATTTAAAATACCACAGGTATTCCTTTTCATTTCTAATAACCATGTAAAAATAGCAAGGAAAGGTTAGAAAAATATGGTGATTGACAGTTTATAAGTGATACAAGTAGCAACAAGTGTGGGAAGGCCGGTTGATAAACAAAATGAAATATTTAAAAAATATATATTTTATCTTTTTTTTTCTTCTCTGTGATGATTGCTTCTTTGGGCCAGTTCAAATGGTGAGGTGCAGAGAGGTGGAGGGCCGGTCAAAGGGGCATAGCGGGACGCATCCGGCCCCCGGGCCTTAGTTTGGGGACCCCTGCCGTGGAGGGTGAAGATGGTCTAATCTTACTCTGCCATTTCAATTCATTGGAGTTCCGAATTCAAATTAAAACCCATCTTGTGCTTTATTATCATGACTGTTACGATATAGCGTCCCCAAAGCATACAAATAACAAAACGAAAGTGTGATATAGTTACCTTAACCAATCAGTAAAGGACTTCACGGGTGAGTTTTGCGTCACCACTCTAAACTGTTAGCTGATTGGCTAAACGCTGAGAGAACCGAGCTGGAGGATTTTGCCAGACGATGTGCGGAGCCAAAATCTTTGGGTGGAAGTACATAGGATGGCGTCACCAGGCCAGGCCTTGGTGCCCCCCAGGACGCCTAGTCTGCCTATGCCTAGTGCTGGCCCTGGTACTGTAGTATGTGCTTACCCATGTCTGTGTGTGCATGATTGGTCTTTGCACAATGCCTCCGGCCACAGAACAGCAGTAGTCCACGCTGACCAAACTCATTATTCAGTGAATGCAGCAACGTGACCAGTGCAGCATACACCTTGGAGAGAGAGAGAGAGAGACAGGAGCAAGAAGGGGTAGCCTCGAGGGACATCCCCGGAGTCGCGGAAGAACAGCGCAGTGTGTGTGATTACATCAGGAGCCATACAGTGCATTTAGTGGCTGTCACAATCTGTGCACGTCCGGCTGTGCACACTGCTGGACGCACTGTATGCAAAATGAAAAGATGAGGGTGGAGGGGAGGGAGAGCTGGAGGGAGAGAGATAGAGAGAGAGAGAGAGAGAGAGAGAGAGAGAGAGAGAGAGAGAGAGAGAGAGAGAGAGAGAGAGAGAGAGAGAGAGAGAGAGAGAGAGAGAGAACACGTGCGGGGGCGGGGGTGGAGGGAAGGGGCTGGGGTGCGTCAGGAAGCAAAAAGACTAGTCTAAGAATGAGTCTAGGCATGCTCTTGCTTGCTCTGTGCTTCTCTGTGCACTCCCAATGACGTATGCAAAAGGAAAAGATAAGGGTGGAGTGGAGGGAGGGAGAGAGAGAGAGAGGTAGAGAGAGAGACATGAGGAGAAAGGTGGCCAGGAAGCAAACAGACAGAGAGAGTACTGAGCATGCTCTTGTTTGCTGAGAGCGTGTCTGTGTTGCTCTCCCAATTACCCCCTCTGGCCTTTGTGTTGGACAAACACTGAGATCAGAATCGATCTGTGAACTTTTATGAAAAGAGCCCCGCTGTTCCTCCTCCTCTGGGCCAAATGTCAACTTTAGAGATGCCAGCTATTAAATCTGAGTGTTAAAAACACAAAGGGTGTGTGTCTCTGTGTGTGTGTGTGTGTGTGTGTGTGTGTGTGTGTGTGTGTGTGTGTGTGTGTGTGTGTGTGTGTGTGT
>NC_085857.1:2428126-2510626 GCF_034702125.1 Engraulis encrasicolus | reverse complement strand
ATGGGACTTCTCATAGACCTGTTTTTGCATGTCTCTCATCTCTTTGCATGTTGACTGTGCAATCACTGTGACAAGTTAACAAGGTGCACGGCGCACAGCTGTATGCGTCCAAAAAAGAAGAATAACATTTCACGATGTACATCTGGAAATAATTCACATCAAAGTGAAGTGTTATTACATAGGGCACCATGGTAATCAATATGTGTGTAAGAACATGTGAAAAAAATAAATCGGTCAGTTTGTCAAAGAAGACACAAAAGATATGCACCACAATGCACAGTATGCACCACACCGTGCTTTTCAATTATATAAAGAACAAATACTGACGGCACGAATGTTTCTTCCCTCAATAATCCCACGTCACATATCAATCAAGCAACTGAGCTAATGTGGCCACAAAGGGGCGGTATTGTACGCTGACACATTCGAAGTCCTCAGATACAGATAGGCCTACAGTCATGAATTACCTGACAAATTGCTGCTAGGCTATTGCAGTGGGAGCGCTACACTAAAGAACTGTGTCCCATATCTGCCCCTTTCATATTCATACATTGACAATTGAATTGACAAATGAAATACTAATATTTTACTGCGTCTTTTACAGGTGCCCGTATTCTTCAAGTCTGTCGTTACAGCGCAACGACGGTCAGCGCAGATGTGGCGATGTGAACACTCTTGCATTACACCTTTTGCATGTTGTACATGTCTCCAATCTATATATGATTGACTGGTGCCATCTGCTGGCCTCATAAGGCTGCAGCGTAAAGCTCGAAGGAGAACGTGAAATGATGTCGCCCCTAGGCCTACAGATAGGCCTAATCATAGTTGTGGCCGAAGTATTTCTGTTGCATGTGATATTTTTGTGAATGACTATTATTGTAATTTCAGCAACATTCATTATTACTATTACGAGGAGTATTATGTAGCCTAGGTGGTCCTATGACTTAGTTTTGATTGAAATGTGCCGTGCGCTTGAGAAGCAGCAATATGTAGGTGCCCCCCTATCTGTCCTGCATGTCATTCAGGGACACTGTGTGGTTCGCACTGCGTGTTTTTGTGGTGAGATGTGTTCAAATTCGGAGGACTAAAGCATTTTTTGTGTTCTTGGTGTGTTACACGGTAATAGCCTACAGGTTGCGTATTACCATGTCGGGACAGTAAAGTTTACTGTGAAAAACTACAACATGAAAAGCGCTGCCGTGTCGTTGTATGTGTAGTTGGAAGATATAGGATACCTATATTGTCATGTCAGGGTAGTTGCACGGTGAACATAGGCAAAGTTGGAGAGATTGAAACGATGAGTGAATGGCAAAGGCCATTGCGATGAGAATGTCTTTGATTATCTTCGACCTGATGCGGGAAATGCCATTCTTGATCAGCAAGCCGTTTAATGGTCATGTTTAGCATCCGAGACAATTGTTGTTTTCCTCGCACAGCAACAGCGGCGTGGGCACCGCCCGTTTGTCTGTAGGCAACCTGTTATCGCTCCAAAAAATGGATTGAGTGAATGGGAGGGTGTAGGCTAATAGGCCTACCATGTGGGCACAGATCTACATAAATCAAGTAGGTAGCAGGCTTCACTCAGGTTTCTTGATAACTTTTAAGGGTGCTGTCCCAAATGAATACTTAGAATAAAAGAAAAGGGGGGCGCACCTTGCATCAAATTGATGCAAGGTGCGCCCCCCTTTTCTTTGATTCACAGATCTACATAAACCATATGCTATTGAATGTATTCTCCCAGCATAATTACGTCCTTGCTTCCTGAAGTGGGCCTAGGCATATGAAGTGATGGGGTGCACAACGGAGAGATGTGTGGTCAAACACCATGAAGCGCATAGCTTGGATGCAGCCATGCCTGCCATTCTGCATATTGTGGGTTCAAGGCCCCTTAATATTCAATTTGAATAGGCCTACACGTGTAGGCTGTGTTACCTCACCCCTGATATGGGCCTACATTATTAGGCTTATTCAGCTCGCTGAATAGGTGCCTTCAGTATTTCTTCAGCGTATCATTCAGGGGCATGTCATTGCACACCGTGTATCTGCATATCCACAGTGTCTGTCTGCTTAGAGAAATGAGGCATTTTCCTTTTGCACTAGGCTACATGTGTGGTACGAAGTTCCTTACTTTAATCATGCCACGATGTTCCTTCAATATGTAGGCCTACATTGTTCTGGTCGTGCACATTGTTGCCTAACCATGAAATTGTGACGGCACAGTCAACATGCAAAAAGATTGGAGACATGTACAACATGCAATTAAGGTGTAATGCAAGAGTGTTCACATCGCCACATCTGCGCTGACCGTCGTTGCGCTGTAACGACAGACTTGAAGAATACGGGCACCTGTAAAAGACGCAGTAAAATATTAGTATTTCATTTGTCAATTCAATTGTCAATGTATGAATATGAAAGGGGCAGATATGGGACACAGTTCTTTAGTGTAGCGCTCCCACTGCAATAGCCTAGCAGCAATTTGTCAGGTAATTCATGACTGTAGGCCTATCTGTATCTGAGGACTTCGAATGTGTCAGCGTACAATACCGCCCCTTTGTGGCCACATTATTAGCTCAGTTGCTTGATTGATATGTGACGTGGGATTATTGAGGGAAGAAACATTCGTGCCGTCAGTATTTGTTCTTTATATAATTGAAAAGCACGGTGTGGTGCATACTGTGCATTGTGGTGCATATCTTTTGTGTCTTCTTTGACAAACTGACCGATTTATTTTTTTCACATGTTCTTACACACATATTGATTACCATGGTGCCCTATGTAATAACACTTCACTTTGATGTTAATTATTTATTATTTAATTTGGACGCATACAGCTGTGCGCCGTGCACCTTGTTAACCTGTCACGGTGATTGCACAGTCAACATGCAAAGAGATGAGAGACATGCAAAAACAGGTCTATGAGAAGTCCCATTGTGAAAATGGTTTTCTTTAATTATCTTCGAAATGACACAAGTTATGATCATTCTTGTTACGCATGTCGTTCCATGACCAGGTGTAGCGTCCGACACAATTGTTGTTTTCCTCGCACGACACCAGCGGCGTCGGCACAGTCCGAAATCTGTAAAACCTGTTCTGGCTGCGAAAAAATGAATTGAAGTGAATGGGACCGTAAAGTCCAGAGTAGCTGCGGGTAGCTGCGGGAAGCTGCGGGGCGCTTGACACCAGTTGCTCGTGGCCACTTGACTTAATTTCTATTAGTTCTACCTAGCAGAATAAGAACCCTTTCTGGAATGATGCCTGTGGTGATGTGTTTTTCTGTTCAATGCATTGCTGTAAGATGCAACGCGAACATTTGGATTGTATTTTCAAGTCGTGGAGTGAAGGATGTCAAATGCAACGTGGTAGAATGACTTACTAGCCTAGGGAGCTGTCTGAAGAGGTCAAAATTCACAATTTAGGAGCGTTTTTATTTTAAAAAATTCTCATCTGGGGGAGACCCCACTAGTTTGGCTTGGTTACAGAATTTGTGCTTACCAACATCACACCCCCCAAAACCGCCACTGGTGTGTGTGTGTGTGTGTGTGTGTGTGTGTGTGTGTGTGTGTGCGGTGGGGGGGCACTGAATGTGGGAATGTGGGAATGTGGGAATGCGTGTGAGAAAGAGATAATGAAATGAAATTGGCCTGGTAATTTTCACATATTTATCACTTTATTACACAAAGCAACTCATAGCACAATATTACCCTCCAATTTTCAAAAAATCTTTTAAAAATCCTACAAAACATCATCACCCCCTCTACAGGATTGCCCACTGAGAGCAGTTGTGTCTGTGTCTGGAAAGGAGACAATGATTGTACACATACAGACACACACGCACACGTAGAGACAGACATCTGATGAGACGATGATTGTCATCATGATTGCTTGCTTGTGATTGCCAAAATAACATGTTTGGGTGACGGCATCATGGACATCATTATTTTAACAGCAAAGTAAAGGGAGCAAGCCATGATTGTTTGGTTGGTAAATACAGCTGAAGTTGCAACGAGAGATGACCTGACTTTGCTTTTCACTTATTGGAGACTACTAATTGAAAAGTTAAACTTCCATGTAATAGATACTGTTCTATCTGTGCAAAATACTTTTCAGCATTGCTCCAACACTGGCACATAAACCCAAAAAACATGTAGGCCAACATGAAATCCCCTTCACTTTTGTCATTTCAAGTCACATGTACCTCAGAAAGAAAAATAAATCTCAGAACATATCTAATGTAAAGTGTGTTGCGGTAACCAGAACACAAACAACAGCTGATACATTTAACCCAAGGGTAGAATGTTGGGATATTGACATTTTTGTATTGGACATTCCATTGCATTGCATTGCAAAATGCATTTTACATAGGTTGAAAAAAGTATATATTCCCAAGATATTTGTGAAAGGCAAGGTGGTAGGACCTCTGAACATCATTTACAATAATACAATGCAAATGGTGGATACACCATTTTGCAAAGAAGCCCTTCATATAGGCTAGGCCTACACATAAACATCCACATAGACACACATATACTCCTCTCCTCCAAAAACAACCACACTTTTACCATCCCCTTTCATTTACCCTGCTATGCCAGCACATCTACGTTAGTCATTACATTAGGTTGAATTCTCACAAGGGCAGCTGTAGCTGAGGGAACAGAACTTTTCTTGAAATAAGCTTTTTTTTCAGTCCACTCTGTATCGCTGACATACATAGTGCCAGTCCACCAGGTCTACCTCAAAATACTGCAAGCAAGGGTTAGCCAGGGTAAATGTATCAGTCATGAACTGTTAGTTTCAAACATTTCAAATAATCTTGTATCAAAACTTTTTAAAGTAGTTATCTGTTTCGCCTGTGTTGCATCAGAGAAATAAAAGAACAGCTTGAAATAAGATAAAATGTCCTTATACGAAGCAACTGGTGTCAAAAGTGCAGCGGTGGAGACAAATGAACAACATTGCTTTCCCAGACAGACGTGCCTGCAGTGCCAGTCATCCTAGTTCGCAGTTCAGACACGTCATCTTTTAGTCTGGAGTGCATGGGGTGGTTAGCATTTTGAGGAGGAGCCGCAAAGAAATAGAAAAAATATAAAAATAAAGAAGGAAACAGCCATGCCAGATGCTTCATTAGTAGCATCCATCATTTTATTCTTTCATCTTTTTACCTCCACAAAGGAGGTAATGTTTTCGGTTGCGTTGGTTTTGTCTGTTTGTCTGTTTATAGGCAGGATAACTCCAAAACTTGTGGAGTTGTTGGTAATACCCGAGGAACAAGTGATTCAATTCTGGTGGTGACCCGGGACCGAACCAGGACCTTTTTAAAAGATTCTTCACCATTGCTGGCCTATAAATCTAGAAGCTAGGCCTATTGCTGGCCTATAAATCTAGAACTCGACCAAAAGAAGGCAGAAAGACTTCAAATGAAAATAGGGTGTAACATAGTCCAATGTTCTATGAAGCAGCTTCCTTGGCTTAGGTCTGCACTCTCTGAGTACCTCTAGCTTTTGTATTTGTTTAAGAAATATAAAAATAAAGAAGGAACCAGATATGCCAGATGCTTCATTAGTCCTGAGTCCTTTCATCCTTCATTCTATTCTTTCATCTTTTGTGGGTATTTGTTTTCTGATTTCCTCGCATGGTGAACCTGCGGGATAGGGGGAGATTTACAGTTCATTATTTATGCAAATACTGTTTTTTTTTCTCCTTCATGAGAATCAAACTAAACCGGCTTTTGAACTTGAGCACAAGGGGGTTCATGAGATCATTGTTAATTACTGAGGAGCACGGTGCAATGCATTCAGACTCAGGGGAGACCTGTGTGTGTGTGTGTGTGTGTGTGTGTGTGTGTGTGTACGTCTGTGTGTGTGTGTGTGTGTGTGTGTGTGTGTGTGTGTGTGTGTGTGTGTGTGTGTGTGTGTCTGTGTGTGTGCGTCTGTGTGTGTGTGTGTGTGTGTGTGTGTGTGTGTGTGTGTGTGTGTGTGTGTGTGTGTGTGTGTGTGTGTGTGTGTGTGTGTGTGTGTGTGTGTCTGTGTGTGTGTGTGTGTGTGTGTGTGTCTGTGTGTGTGTGTGTGTGTGTCTGTGCAGGGAAGCAGAGAGCAAAAGCACGTAAAGGGGTCTGTTGTCCCGGGCCCAGGGAGAGGACATGGTGCCAGAATTTAGTCCCCATTACATTTAATTGGGTGGGGGACCTTAAATGTGTGTGTGTGTGTGTGTGTCTGCGTGTGCACATGCCTGTGTGTGTGGTGTGTATGTGTATGTGTGTGTGTGTGTGTGTGTGTGTGTGTGTGTGTGTGTGTGTGTGTGTGTGTGTGTGTGTGTGTGTGTGTGTGTGTGTGTGCGCGCGCGCGCGCGTGCATGCGTGCGTGTGCACATGCGTGTGTGTAGTGTGTATTAACGGACATATTTAAAGGAGAATTCCGGCCAGTTTGGATTAATATCCCATCTTGGGTGGACCGAGGGAAAGGGATGAAAGGCAAAACCGCGAGAAATGTTCATGCCTGCTGTGCAAAGTTGTTCAATTGCGCTGTTTTCGGTTAAAACCTGGCCCTTCGGGCACGTATTTGACCTGTTTTAAAGCTCCTAGCGTGCATTAAAACCCTTTGAACGCTTTGGCCGTGGTGTGTGGGTCCATACAAGTCGATCTAGTGGTTCACAGTTCCATTAGGTAGCACAGGCACGACACATTAGGAGTTTTCAAAAGTGGCGCACCTACCTCTTTCAGCTTCCGCCTTCCAACTACGTCCGCAAAATGGTTCGCCAAAGTGATACTTCATAGTAATCCATTTTATTTTTGTCCACCAAAGACGAGCCACAAGAAACATATTCACACGTTTTCATGTCCTGAGTTGTTATTGTCTCGCAGATTCACTTCTGTCACTGAACGCAGTTTAGTGACGTCACGGTGTCACATGACTCCTGGAAGGAACGCCATTCGCTCATCCAGTTATTATACAGAAGCGAGAAAGAGAGGCGCTGTCGTAATATACTGTTTGATATTTTGAGATGGATCCTCCGTTGGGGTAGTTCAATTGAAGAGTTTGGTGGCCATGGTTATCTTTTTCGAACCAGAATATTTGTTACAGATAAAGAATTATTCCTTCCAGGAGTCATGTGACACCGTGACGTCACTAAACTGCGTTCAGTGACAGAGAAGTGAATCTGCGAGACAATAACAACTCAGGACATGAAAACGTGTGAATATGTTTCTTGTGGCTCGTCTTTGGTGGACAAAAATAAAATGGATTACTATGAAGTATCACTTTGGCGAACCATTTTGCGGACGTAGTTGGAAGGCGGAAGCTGAAAGAGGTAGGTGCGCCACTTTTGAAAACTCCTGTTGTATCGTACCTATGCTACCTAATGGAACTGTGAACCACTAGATCGACTTGTATGGACCCACACACCACGGCCAAAGCGTTCAAAAGGGTTTTAATGCACGATAGGAGCTTTAAAACAGGTCAAATACGTGCCCGAAGGGCCAGGTTTTAACCGAAAACGGCGCAATTGAACAACTTTGCGCAGCACGCATGAAAATTTCTCGCGGTTTCCCCTTTCATCCTTTTCCCTGGGTCCACCCAAGATGGGATATGAATCCAAACTGGCCGGAATTGCCCTTTAATGTCTTCTGATAACTTAATTGAAGATTTCAAACCTAAAAAGTTAAAAATGCATTAATAGCCAGTCAGTTAGTCAGTCAGGTGAATTTCCTTTACTGGACCTGGTTGAGAATTATTATTCATTTCCTTGTTCTTACCTCGGAGGGAAGTGATGGATGCTCAAGAGCGTATGCATGAATACATCAATCTCAAAGTTCAGCAGCACACCTTTTACATTACCTTCAGCTTGGAGGAATACTGCTGGAGAGATGTGCTCTCTCTCTCTCTCTCTCTCTCTCTCTCTCTCTCTCTCTCTCTCTCTCTCTCTCTCTCTCTCTCTCTCTCTCTCTCTCTCTCTCTCTCTCTCTCTCTCGTGTGTGAGAGTGGAGTGAGAGGAAGAAATTAATACATGCACGAGTGGGAGGCTGGCTGGAAATTGTGTTTTATTTCGTCTGTGTGAGAGGGCAGTGGGAGATTTCCCTCTACAACGCTTCCTCTTGCGTTAAATATTAAAATGTGTCAGCATGCCATAAGGCACATCAAAGCAGTGACGAGATGACAATCTCCAATATGCACAGAGCAGGGAAGCAGGTGACATGATGATGTGATAGGTGCTGCTGGTGGTGGTGAGTGTGTGTGTGTGTGTGTGTGTGTGTGTGTGTGTGTGTGTGTGTGTGTGTGTGTGTGTGTGTGTGTGTGTGTGTGTGTGTGTGTGTGTGTGTGTGTGTGTGTGTGTGTGTGTGTACATGTTTTCCACTCAGGGAGGTTGCATTCCATTAGTGTGCTATTCCCATGCCTTGCATTCCATTTGCTCAAATCCTACTAGCATGTCATTTGCATGGTTATTGCAACATTAGCTCAACTTCTACTAGCATGTCATTAGTATGTTTATTGCAACATTAGCTGAACTTCTACTAGCATGTCATTAGCGTGCATACAATTAGCTCAATTTCTTCTAGCATGTCATTAGCATGCATTCCATTAGCTCAACTTCTCCTAGCATGTCATTAGCATGCATTCCATTAGCTCAACTTCTACTAGCATGCCATTAGCATGCATTCCATTAGCTCAATTTCTACTAGCATGTCTTTAGCATGCATTCTATTTGCTCAACTTCTACTAGCATGTCATTAGCATGGTTATTGCAACATTAACATGCCTATTGAGCTACAAAGGCTACAAAGGAAAGTCTTGCTGAGATCAGAAGATGATACGGAGTTGGTTGTGAGACGGAGTTGGTGACATGATAACACTTTATTTATCATACTGTCAATGATGGGACATTGTTATAGAGTTGTATAAAGTTGTTGACTCGTGCTAGCATACGCATGAATTAAATTCAAATTTAAATCTACACAGCTAAAATGAGATGATAAAATCTCACTTATAATAGCCTAGGAAGCCAGGCAATAGCATGAAACTTATAGTCTGACATTGCACCATAGGCAAAGCTGTGGAACCAACTGTTGGTGTTCAAACTGTTTCACTGAATGTAGGCTATAGGTGAGAACAGCTGTGTCTTATGCCTGCTACACTTTCCTCTACGACCAGCAACACAGATTAAAACTAGAACAAATACACAGTAGACTGATAGAGCGCTGTGATTATAGAGGAGAGTAAAGTCATTTGAGGCCTCACTACAACTTTCTCCTTTGACTCTATACTAGAGTAGGACATCTGGCAAAATATTTTTCCGGTGGTAGATGGGTTAGATTATTTTAGTAAGATACAAAAATAAGTGAATTTAACACACAAAAATCCCAACAAGATGCGGTATCTGTCAATGAAATATGACCCAGTTTGACACAAAAAAAATATAGTCGCAGTAAAAATAAAAAATTGAGATGTGGATATCAACAACAGCCTTTGACAGCAAGTTTTAAAGTGACATCCAGATCAAAGTCATACCTTGAATAGTTTTCCAGACACAGCCATTAGAATGCTGCAGTTTTGACATGTTTTGAGTGCTCTGATCGTCTGTCATAACAGGCTGACTTAATGGTAGTGGAAGTACTTGAAACACTCGAAATGTGCATTATTTATTTATTTATTTATTGAATGTCTCTCTTGAAGTAGTTGACTTTATGCAACAACAAAATGACCTCATAGTGACTTCATAGACAGTTCACTTTCTCATAAATGTCAACATGCATTAGCTTTTATGTTGAAAGGGTTTGTTGTGGGATTTTGAAGACCTGAGCAAGTCAGACAACCCCACATGATTTTCAGAGGAACAAGTTCTGCCCTATAACACAACGTTAACGTGACTACATATGTGTCAGTTAAAAGCCATGTTAATGCTAACTATTCACATCATGTGGGCGATCTTTCTATAGTATAGTATAGGTTGATATGTAAGTTTTGGAACATTTCATATAGATTTTTCCATTTGGTGTTTTTTTACTTCTAGGACCCCCCCGAATACAAATCCACCTGTTTCCATTTTTTTTCGTGAACATTTAGTGGCAAATTCAAGATGGCTGCCATGTGTGTAGAAATTTCACCTTTAATGCCGTTTTAAGGTTCAATTGAACTGTTTTATAATTCCAGGGCAACATTGAATAGAAAACAAATTATTTTCAATGTTTTCCTTCATTTTTTGTGGCAAAATCCAAGATGGCTGACATAATTGATGGCGAAATTGGCATATTTAATATTTATAAAGCCATTGTTGACTTGTTTTGGTAATATTTGTTACATGAATGTGAAGTCAGCCATTACATAAATTAAGCCCATTACAAAATCCAAGATGGAAGACATTTTGTTTAGCAAAATCAACATTAATGTTGCTTTCAGGTCTATAAATCAATAAATGATACTCTACTCTACTCTGACGCCATTCATTTGTGAATTCGAGCACAGAGGATTCCATGCTGGTCCAAATTATTGTTCCAACAACAATTGCTATGAGTCACTTCATGTACAGTAGGCCTACCTATTATGCAGTGCTACCTGTACAGTAATATGCACATTCACTGGATTGGCTGCCTATATCGAGGCAAAGGGCTACAAAGTTGCTTCAAGGTCGGCCTCAGCTTATCTGAAGACTGAAACCGTATGTTCTATCCGGGATGTTGCATTCCTCCAATGCCAACAATCTTGCCATGCTCTCTGCTCATATAACTGGGCTCTCTGGCATGACAGAATGAGAATATCCTCAACTGTAGTGATATGGTCTTCCCTACGGTAAGCCCACTCATGTGCTTCACACGCTCTGAACGTCCCTCATATAATTCCCAACTTACTTAGGCCTATATCATCCATGTTGTCTAATATTGTGCTTCACCCATCAGTAGCATCCATTGAGATCACGTCTCTGTGGGTCTGTTGTGGCTCATCCGGTTGGCATGCCTATGTTGGCCTCATAGCAAGTCATCCCAATTCTGAAGCCATGTGTAGTAAAGAAGAGGAGAGTGGGCTCACACGACTTGGAACCAAGGCCTTCTGTTATTTGAACCCAAACCCAAAGTACTACCATATGTCATGACTCAAGGGGGCTTGGCTGTCCTCCCTGCTGGTTCCTTGGTCTGTCCTCTATGTTTCAGGTGCAAGATTGGCAGGTGCGCTGACTGCTGATTGCCACACTATCATACACTGACCTTTGTGAGACCTCTGGCATCATGAGGATCCGTATAAGTGGCACAAGTGTGAATCTTTTATGAAAATAATTGACATAAAAATGAAAAGAAACTGGCTCCCTCAATGATGCTGCACATCATGAAGGTGGTCCTCTTGCCCATTATTTTTTGTACAGTTTTTCAATGAAATTAATTAATAGGATTTTCTTTTGATTTCTGATCAGTCTAGAGAGTTTAGTTGGAGGCAACAGGCCAACTTTTTGCAACCAGCCAATTGCTAGCCGACATGTGCGCACAAGATTTACAGTGTGTCACCCCAAATTCCAGATGCTCTTTCTACGAGACGAAACATTTAATGTAATGGCAGTTATGTGCCTATCAAAATATTACCAATAGGCGTACAAAATAACACAATAGCTTAATAAACCTGAAAATACCAAATGTTCATATTTTGCTACAATGTTGACCATCTTGGATTTTGCTTCTAAAAATTGGAAACAGATTGTTTTGTTTTCAGAGGGGGTCCTAGAAATATAAAACACAAATTATCAAAGGGGCCAGCTCAGATTTGGGATGAGACACATCAGCTGGCCATATAGAGAGGTAAGCTTACGCAATCGTTTTATAGATGTCATGTTGAATTTTTATAAATTTTAAATGATTTTTGAAAAAGTTCATGTAATGACTGACTGAACGGTCCTGTATACAGTACATCAAGAATATTAAAAATACAAGAAAAAAACACTGACTTTAGAGACCTCAAAACACCAAACATGTCATTTTTGCTATATGTTATGTCAGCCATCTTGGATTTTGGTTCTAAAAATGAAGGGGGGAAATAGATTTAGATAGTTTTGTATTCAGGGGGTCCAAGAGATGCTAAAAAAACACCAATTCCAAAAAGGTATATGACATGTTTCCTTCCATTACATTCAATTGTGTTAGAATCTGACTGCATATCCGCCATCTTGGATTTTGGGCGTTTCCACTTCGGGGAAAAAATGGAAACAGGTGGATTTGAAGACTATGGGGTTTGCAGTTGATAAAAAACACAATTTGGAAAAATCTGTATGAAATGTTCCTAAACCTCTTTTTTCTGACATATCCACCTGCACTAGTATGCATGCTGATAAACTCTTCACATAATATCATTGTCTTGTGAGTAAATAAATAGGCCTAATTCACCTACAAGTGGTCCCATAGTCATACGGAATGGGCCAAACATACTGGCCTCTCAAATTGTCAAATTTAGATATTAAAAATACATACCGGTAGGCCTGTGTATTTATATTCAAAGCACACAAATAAACTAGAGGTAAATAAACCTCATGCAGCCCAAAATCCACTTCACTGTGTCACTCTTACTTCAGAGAAACTTTGTATTCAGCAGCCACACTTTCATTTCTTAGGCCAAAAGTGAGGCCTGATATCAGGAGCAATTTTCTATCCACGGTATTCTCCGCTCATATTTAAATATACACAAGCAAATAAATTTGATGTAAAATAACCTCTCAGTCCAAATTCTACCTCTTCCAAAACAGCTGAATGTGTCTATTGAAAGTAAATAAATAAAAAGATGGCAGCTTACGGCTAGACTTTTGATTTCTTATCTCAAGGGAACAGGTGGCTATACTGTGTGTGTGTGTGTGTGTGTGTGTGTGTGTGTGTGTGTGTGTGTGTGTGTGTGTGTGTGTGTGTGTGTGTGTGTGTGTGTGTGTGTGTGTGTGTGTGTGTGTGTGTGTGTGTGTGTGTGTGTGGTTGCCTCAAGTGTTCAGACATTCCCTCTCATTTGACCATGAGGGGAAAAGACGAGCTGCCTTCAACCTCTCAGTGGTTTGACATTAGAGAGAGAAACCTTTCAGAGATTTCCTTACTCTCTCAGAAAAGAAAGTGCTTTTTTCTTCTTTTCCTTAAAGGAGAAGTCCAGTTTTTTTTAACATTAAGGCCATTTTCTGAGTGGTCTGCAATGTTTTAGAGTCCCCCTCACCGTTTATTTCATGTTTGCTGCAGTCTCTGTTATTTGGCTGATTTGGATTTGATCTCAACCAGCTTTAGAATGGGCGTCTATGAGCACCTGCAACTCGGTTCTTAAAATCACCTTAAACGTTTGTTTTCGAAAGTCTACAGCTGATAAAGTGGTTAGGGGTGTTCACTAGCGGTCCCTAACAACTTTCAAGGCGAAATATGGCTTCTGTCATTTTTTATTGACCATTTTGTGAAAGAAAGTGAAAGTGAAAGTGAAACTTAATTTACAAATTGCTACTTAAAACACACATAAAACACGACAGATGCCATATTTCGCTACAAAAATTGCTAAGGAACACCAGTGAATACTGCTGAACACTTGCTGAGTTGCATATTCTTCAAAACAAATGTTAAAGGTGATATTAAGAATAGAGTTGCAGGTGCTCATAGACGGCCATTCTAAAGCTGGTTGAGATCAAATCCAAATCAGCCAAATAACAGAGACTGCAGCAATCATGAAACAAACGGTGAGGAGGACTCTAAAACATTTCAGACCACTCAGAAAATGGCCTTAATGTTCAAAAAAGTGGACTTCTCCTTTAAATAGCATTAAACAAAACTACTTTCCCCTCTGAAACGCTGCATCTCATCTCCTCTCCTCTCATGCCTCTCATCTCTCTGCTTCCATTTCCATGACTGCAGAATCCGTTTACAGTGCCACATGCAAGGCCGGAATAACATTGCCCGGGGCCCCTAGGCTACAGGTTGTTGTGGGGGCCCCTGAAAGGCCGATTTTGCAGGAAAATGACATAGACGATGACATAAATACAAGCTAGGAATCGAGGGCAACTTGTCTACCAACTGCAAAATTCAAAATTGTTAATTTTTTCCACTTCAGGTCAATCAGGGCCCCCCTGGCAGGTGGGGGCCCCTAGGCTGCAGTTAATGTGCGTTAATCCGGCCCTGGCCACATGCCTCCCATAATGCATTCTGCAATTCAAATGGGACCTCCAGCTCCAGCACGCCACGGCACTGCACTGCACTCCAAAAACTCCAACTCCTACTCCACAGCAGCGCTCATCAAGAAGACAGACAGCACAGAGACAACTCAGTGTCAAACAGCTGCTGCTGCAGAGAAAAGTTCAAGTGCTTGAGAGGGTTGTCTGCCTGCCTGCCTGGCTGTCTCGTCTGGTATGGAATCTGATCTGATGTGAAGGAATTGTATTGACCTTGGCATCATGCTGGCATGCTGTCAAGATGGCCGGTATGTATTGTCGAGAAGAGCTACACCAACAGGGCTGAGCTGGGACCAAAAAAATTAGCCCGGCCATTTTTTTTTTGGCAAAGACCAGCCCCTCAAACAACCCCCCACAGTGTTATTATATTACAGTATAATGGGCTCAGTACACTGTTTATCTAAAAGATGGTCGATCCCATCTTAATTGTAGCCTGGTCTTAAACCCGTTACGTAAGACACAGTGTTATGAATTTGCTATCACCAGAAACAGAATAGCAATGACCAAGTCTTTGTGCATCACTAAAGGCCCTGGGCACTGTCATAGTATTCTAGTACTATAGTAGGTCTACTTGTAGTTTCCTAAGGCCTGCAAGGGGCTACAGAGAAAATAATAATTACAATAATAAAACGCATCGGTCCATGACGACTGTCAGCCAACCCGTGAAAATGCCATATGTGCGAGACTACCAATCCAGCCGTGGATGCCAATAGGTACCGTAATGGCATGAGAGCTTAGCTTGACAGGCAGCCCATATTGACGCTGGATTGAGGAGTTCAAAGTCTGCCGTGCCGCCTACTGTCTGACAGATCTGCATGTCACATGGCCAGTCTGTCATATTGCAGCGCAATGGGTTTAGACGTGGACCATATGCTCCTCAGCTCACAGAACAGAGTGTATGTGTGTGTAGTGTGTGTGTGTGTGTGTGTGTGTGTGTGTGTGTGTGTGTGTGTGTGTGTGTGTGTGTGTGTGTGTGTGTGTGTGTGTGTGTGTGTGTGTGTGTGTGTGTGTGTGGAGAGAGAGTACTCAGTGCTCTAGAGTCCATATAGAACAGTTGGTTCCGGACCAAGAACACTTACCACGTCCCTCAGGCACCATGGAGCCCAATCTGGACACTCAATCATTTACTCATGATCTTCCATCACACGCTCTCTCTCTCTCTGTCTCTCTCTCTCTCTCAATATGTAGAATAAAATGTATGAAATGTATGAGCTGAATACATGTATGGTAAAGATTCCATATGAAATGAACAAAGACATTTCTGGGTCACGGAGACAGCTTGAGTGCCATGATCATGTGACATCCCAGCCCATAGGATACATCTACAGTACTATTCTGCTTCTATGGCAGCATATAGCATATGACAATGACAATGACAATATACGTACTGTATAATATTAGACAGTGGGTTGCCGTGTGTGTGCGTGTGTGTGTGTGTGGGTGTGTATGTGACAATGTGACCCTATACTGTACTACGACAATCAACAGTGATTTAGTGCTGAGGACTTTGATTGATGTACTGTTGGTCTAGATATTTTTTGTTTTTTTTGCTGCAGCATCCGTCGACAGATGGGTCTTTAGGCACAAAGAGACAGAATCAGGGGCGTCAGCTGACCTATCGCTGTACAGGGGCACAGTGGGGCACCACAAGTTAATGTGAGCGTGCAAAGTGCACAAGCAAAAAAATTGTTGCAGTTATTTATTTTAAAAAGCTTGTGAATTCATTATTTTATTGCAAGTAGTGCATGTGCGCTATTTTGTGTGCATTCTGTAGATTACTCTGTATGCTAAACTTGAGCTAAATACCAAGGTAGCAAGGTTGTTGGTTTTTTGGTGAAACTCATACCGGGGCACAGCAAATCAATACCCAGGCACGTGCCCCTGTAAAATAGGTCTAGCGACGCCCCTGGACAGAATGGAGAACACTGAGGAAGATTCCTGAGAAGAGTTAGAGTATTTATTGATCCTGAGGAAAATTAATATGAAGAATGAATATAAAGAATGTCATATGAATTATCAGATACAGAAAATAGAGGGAAGAAGAGAGTTAGTAGAATCATAGGGTTTGTGGTTCAAAACCCATATCGTTGAATGTGAGGAATTAACACCAAGACACATAAGTTGTATGGTGTGCTAAACTGTAAGTGATCATTTTAATCAACATCTTGTAACGTACCCGTATAATCTATAACACATCCATATCTCATACTATGATGAATAAAAAGATTTTTATTCTGCCTCACATCTAGAGTGAAATTTTCATCATGCAATACCAGTGCAATGGCTATGCAATCACACTTGCCTTATCTCTTTCTGTTCTCTCCAGTCCTTTGTTCCCTTTGTCTCATTCTTCATTTTTATGAAAAGTTAGTTCAAGACGTGAACCGAAAAGTTATGTATTTTTCTCTGTGAACCGTGACGACAGCGTATACATCAGCAGGATCATCCGATGAACAAATGGCCACATACGGAAACGTTCAGAGCCTGCTATGAACACAGGTGGTTCAGAGGTAAGCACTTACGTTCAGGATGTAACTGGTAAAGCCACTGGCACGGTGGCACCATTCTGGTCGGAATGAAAACAATAACAGTGGTTCACTGACTCACAGACTCAAACCTCTTTTTATGTCATCTGTTTTCCACCCCATCCACATCCCTCTCTCTGCTTAAAGGGACAGGAAATGGTCAAAATGGTGCAGGAAATGGTCAAAAATGATACTTCAACGATGCTGCTCATTGCAACTGGGCTGCCTATTGCCAAATTTGATCTTTACATGAAAGTTTACTAAGTAATAAACTAATATTTTCCAGTAAAGCCCCAGTACAGTCCTTTTTGCAGCTAAAAATGGCTATTTCTAGAAATTCAAAATGGCGGACCATGGAGAAGATCCCCCTTTTCATGTAAGAAAAGTGCAATTTTTCCAGTCATAATGAATACTAAGAATTTGATGGTAGTGGTAAGTATTCATGAAAAAGGTAACATTAGTGAATGGGCAGCACGAATTCTGGAAATAAACAACAAAAAATCTCACACAGTGTCCTTTTAACTATAATACCCACCTCGTTCAGTAATCGCTTCTTCTTGTGGCCGTAACTACCATAGAGGACACAATTGATATATGATCAACAATGATCAATTCAGTCTGTATATGCCACCCCCATTCATCCTCAAGTCAGTGATTCATGACGACAAACTTTGATCTCAGTATTTGAAAATGTCTCGATACGGTCCTGCTTCTTCTGGCATCTTCATTTTCAAACTTTCCTCCCTCTCAACCATCATCTCTCTTCATCTCAATGTTCTGTCTCTTGAAGGTATCTGAATACTGCCTCCAATCTCACATAACATTTCAATGTCCATGTATTATTTGATCCGTGTTTGAATAACTCTTTTAGACTGTGAGATGCCAAATAAAAGTTCCCTTGTCAGGATGTACTGAAGTTCCCTTCCCCCAAACTGCTGATCTGAAATTGCCTATTCATTTCTATTGGCTAAGACCAATGTATGTACAGTTGAGGACGATATTATTAGCCCCCCTCCTGAAATTAGACAACTATCTTGATTTCTCAGTGAGAATGACCATTATGAACCGTTTCTGTTATTCTGGACACAAATACACTGATGGAGATCATGTCCATTGAGTTGAATTTGGATTTTTCCATTTTCACAATGAGTTAAACTAAAAAGGGTAAAAATTGCAAGGACAAAATTATTAGCCCCCTTATCATCAATAGTCAATAGAGTGCCATTTATGAAGCAAAACTGACATCAGGCACTTTGATTAGTTGTTAACTATGATGGCACATGCCCTGCCAGGGATTTTGGCCCATTTTTTCATTGCAAATAATTAAGCTGGCCCAAATTGCATGGATGTTGAGGATGGACATTCATTGTCAGCACTCCTCAAAGACTATCTAAAGAATTGAGATCTGAACCACACCATGACTATGGTTTTAGTATCCTTGACGAACATTTGAACAATTTTGGATGAAAGTTTTGGGTTATTATCTTACTGAAAGATCCAGTGAAGATCTTAGCTTCCTCTATGAGCATATTTTTGCATGGTCACCTTCCACATTCTATCATAATCTCATGTTTTATGGTGCCGTACACCCAACAAGGTTTCCTGTGGCTGAGGCTGCCACAGAACTATACTTCCACCACCATGTTTAATTGTAGAAACCATGTTATAAAGTTTTAAGGACTATCCCTTTCTTCACCTGACAGAAGCAGAATTCATGCATCAAAGCAGGTGCAATTGAATCTCATCAAATGAAAGCAGAGACTTTCAAAACTCATGTTTGACTTTCAAATGTTCATAGGCAAAGCTCAATAACACTCTGATATGCACCGCCTTTAGTAAAAGGGTTCTTCTGTGATGATGGCCCCAAAGCCCAATATGATGACAAGCCCTAACAGCTGTCTTCCTTGAAATAAAAACTCCAGGTGGTCCAATGCTTCTTTGGTCTAATGAGACTAAGCAGTTTCCACAGTTACACATAGTGGTGGGGGCATCACGTTTTTAGACTGTTATTTAGCCTCAGACACAGGGAGTCTGGGTCTGGATCTGGATTGCTGGGCCCTCCAACAACATTGTAACCCAAAGTAAACATTTAAATTAGCTCAGAGGTTCTTCAAGGACACTAAAACCATGATACTGGAATGGCCCGCTCATAGTCCAGTCCTCAATCCCACTGAGAGTCTGTGGCAAATGTCTCGGCTCAGCATCCATGCAATTTGGACCAGCTAGAACACTTTGCAGTGAAGAAATGGGCCAAAATCCCTAGTGGGGCATGTGCCAACATAGGTAACAACTGATCAAAGTGCCTGCTGTCAGTTTTAGTTCATAAATGGCGTCATATTGACTATTAATGATCAGGGGGCTAATCATTTTGTCCTTGTCATTTTTGCCCTTTTTTGTTTAAACTCATTGTAACGATAGAAAAATGCAAATTCAACTCATTGGACATTGTCCCCATCAGTGTATTTGTTTCCGGAATAACAGAAATGGTTCATAATTGTCATTCTCACTGAGAAATCAAGAGAAATGTCTAATTTCAGGAGGGAGGCTAATAATATCGTCCTCAACTGTATGTATGTGACATCATCCAATGTGACCTCACTTCCTGTGAGGGCTATTTAAATTCAGACAGTGGCTTTGTTCTTTCTCTTCTTGCCTTTACCTGTCCTTCTTGTAACACCTCTTGAGGGAGGGGAAGAGAGAGACAATGGGAGAAGGCCTGGGGCCTTTTGTCTCTTTATCCCCGTCCCTGACGAAATAAACCTTGCATTTCTGAATTTCAACTATTGCACTGGATCTGGTCTTAAATGTTAATTAGTAGTAAAGCCTAGATACTATCATTCTCGTCCTCTTTATTGCATGCTCTCTTGCCTTCTCTTTTCCTCCCTCCCCTCTGATTCACTTTTCCTCTCTCCCCTCTGCTTCACGCTGTTGTTCGATTTCTTTTATCAGCACTTGAAGAGAAAGTAGGACGGTGACTTGTCCTCCACAGACATGGCTTGAACATTGCCCAGAAACCACATGAGAAAAGGGACAAAATGGGAGAGGGGAAGAAGGATGGAAAGAGGAAAATAGTTGCAGTAAGTAGTCTAGTTCTCATTATCTGCCTTTATTATCTTTACCGGGGACTTTGGAGGAGAGAGGGAAAGAGAGAAGGGACAGTGGAGAGGGAGGAGGAGAAGAGATGA
Organism: Engraulis encrasicolus; assembly: GCF_034702125.1. NCBI lineage: Eukaryota > Metazoa > Chordata > Actinopteri > Clupeiformes > Engraulidae > Engraulis > Engraulis encrasicolus. The sequence continues at coordinate 2,490,768 of NC_085857.1, read as the reverse complement.
GAGAGGGAAAAAGAAAAGGGACAGGTTAGAGAGAAGAGGAGAAGAGATGAGAGAGGGAAAGAGAAAAGGGACAGGGGAGAGAGAAGAGGAGAAGAGATGAGAGAGGGACATAATAGAGGAGATGATAGCAGGGAGAACTTATAAGATAATTAACTTCTTGTCACCCTCACTGTCTAATGTATTTCTCTACTTCTTCCATTGATTTGCTCTCTCCATCTCCCTCTCTCTCTCTCTGCATCACTCCATCCTCACAGCTCTCCTTCTCCCCTCTTGTCCACCACAGGAAATAACTATAACTTGGGCCTCCAATACAAAGGTGTTCTACTTAATCATGCCACTTTCCTGCTCTCTCTCTCTCCCTCTCGCTTTTTCGTTCTCTCTCTCTCTTTTTCTCTATCTCTCTCTTTCGTTTCCCTCTCTGTATTTCTCTCTCTCTCTGTCTGTTTCTCTCTCTCTCTTTCGTTCTCTCTCTCTCTCTCTCTCTCTCTCTCTCTCTCTCTCTCTACATTTCCTCATGCTTCACTGCATCATGATGCCAGTGATGATTTTTGAAGTGCCTGGAATGAAATGAATCCCAAAAGCACCGGAAAAATTAAATAAATAAATAGCTAAGATGAAGGATCACAGCACCACCATTATGATGTACAAAAATATATTTATTTGAAACAAGTTCAAAATGACAGTTTTGATTTTATGTTTGTTTTTTTTCTACAGTTAGAAATAATGAAATCAAGATTTCAAACACAATCATCATGGAACATGCATGCTGAACTTCATTCCCCAATTGGCTGAAAGAATGTGTGTGAGAGAGAGACAACATAAATAAATAAACAAGTGAACGAAGGCAGTACAATCTTGCGCCCCTCGGAACACATTTTCAAAATAAAGAAAGGAAAAAGCTGTATCTCTTAGTCACAAATTAATCTTCCTATCAAGTTTCACCCTGTTTAATTTCCGTGGAACATTTTCCAGTTATAGTCTGTAATCGGTACAACATATGCTGCCGGTTACGCAAGGAGAGTTCAGCGTGCCGAAGAAAATTAAATCAGATAAGTGCAGGATGAACATAAGAGATAAGCTCCACTGTGTAGAGAAAATATAAAACAAAATGGAGGATAAAACACTTGGCGGGTGGGTGTGTTGGGGGTTGGTGTGTTACAACAGAGCATTAGAGGACTTGGTATACCTGAAAATAATGAGAGAGAGAGAGAGAGAGAGAGAGAGAGAGAGAGAGAGAGAGAGAGAGAGAGAGAGAACATACATGAGGAAAAAAAAACAGTGAGGGCAATAGTAGGTAAGCTGAGTTTTAAGGGAGTAACGGCCCGTTCCCACTTTACCGGCGACCGTGTTGACGCCAATGCCTTCAATTCATTTTCAATGGAAAGCAGTGACGCCCTCGCAAAGGCTTCTGGGATTCGCGGTGCGGCTACTTTGACAGTTGACGCACGTCAAAAAGTTCAGCTCCCTTCTACTTTATGCTAATTACTCGCGTCCAACGCGGAGCGTTATCCAATGATTGTCGAGTACATGAGGAATTCCCATGACACTAACTGCTATGTTTTGCTACTTAAAAGTAGTTTTATGACTGTTTATCGTACGTTTTAATGTAAGAGTCATACACTACAGCAAACTATGAAGTGCAAGGTCTTTGTGCCTATTCAAAGGATTATGTGAGTGCTATGAAATGTGTGAAGTAAACACATGTCCACAATTAGGTAAGGATAGACTTTGATGTTACTATCGCTAGTTAGCTTGCTTAATCGATATAGAAATGTAGAAAGACAGAAAGAGATATTCCTGTTTAGTGTACTCTGTCACGCCCCTGCATGTGCTCCGACAAGAAGCATTCAGTCAACAAAGGGAGGTGCGTCGCGTTTATGAGCGTCAAATGGCCGTCAAAGTGGGAACGGGCCGTAATGAGATTTTACTGTATCTCTGTGCGCTGCTGACCTCAACTAGTTTTCATGGCACCACAACGGGGAGCGATGATGAGTGGAGGTGCAAAACGCACACCAGAAACAGAGGTGCTGGCAACCAGAAAATACACTTGCAGGGGGAGAGAAGTGCCGCACACTCTCAAGTTAAATGAACAAGTTTTTAAAGTGACAACGTTTCGGCCTGTCGACCTTCCACTACCGCAACGGGGAGCACCATTAATGGGCTACTGCACCAGATGAAGCACTGCTTCACAATGATCACCACATGCAGTGTGTGCAGTGTGTGTGTGTGTGTGTGTGTGTGTGTGTGTGTGTGTGTGTGTGTGTGCGTGCGTGCGTGCGTGCGTGTCCCCATCTACAGGAATTGTAGGTTAAAGCAGGGCTTGTCACTTGCTCTGGTTGCTTAACACTGCGTTTGAAGAAGCGCTGACAGGCAACGGTTCTAGTTCCTCAGGAACCCCGATTCCAATTCAACTCTCGTGGATCTTGAAATATACATTTATTTCCTCACTAGCTCATTTATGCACGATCCAGGGCCGTTAGGGCACTCGTCTCCTACGTGGCCGACCCAGGTTCGATTCCGGCTCGGGTCCTTTGCAGACCTTTCCCCGTCTCTCTCTCTCCAAGACGTTTCCTGTCTCTCTCTCTGAAACTATCCTGTCACTAATAAAGTCCAAAAGACCAACCAAAATAATAATAATAATTTAAAAAAGGATCCAGAGTCGTAGAAGAAACAGCAGCAGTAAGACCCTTAGCCTATCAGTGTATCTGCTGGTGCCAACACCTTTGGCACTGGTCTCAGTGTAGCCTACCATTAGCAGATGCATGCTGTTTACCAGAGTAGGGGAGACACACTCTCTTTCCCAATTTCATTCCCAACCCCCAATCTCTCTTCAAAACTCTAGCCTTCCCTAAATAACCTTACAACCTCTCTGCCAAAGCCAAGAGTGTGCTGTGCTTTCTCTATCCCACTCTGAGTTTCAGGATCACTTTCCTAATTTTGAGGGCAGAGAGATACATTAAGACCCCAGACTATGCACCAGAGTGATGGCCAATATCCCTATACATATATTTAAAATACAGATACAAATTATATTTATATTGCACTTTATTCAAGTGAGCTACGGTATTTAGATTTTGCATTTAAACCGTTTTTTCCCCCCCACCGTATTTTACCCAATGCTCAAATTTCCCTTCTACTCTCCCCTCATCATCACCAACCTCTGCTGTCTGCCACTATGCACATTCCAACCACCCCCAGGAGTCTCCCTAGTAAAAATGCAGTGTTAGTTCAACTCTTAGAGAGTAAATATACCATCTTTTGGTATTGGAGTCTCAATATACCATCTTCTAGTGTGTATTTTACACCTTCCAACCACCCCCATGGATCTCCTTCCCTAGTCCTCATTCCACGGTCCTCTGCTCTCTTCCTATGCTCCAACCTTCCTACCACACCACACCACCCCTAACCCTTGACCACCAGCGATGGCTCTCTATCGTTTGGGTCCAGCTTGAGCTGGTCGAGGCTGGCTGAGCAGTGGAGAGCACATGGACCCAGAAAAAGGTCTTAAACCTGTTTTCCACACTGCTGGCTTTCTGGTAGGCCTACAGCTCGACACAGCTCGACACGGCGCGACTCGGTGCGACTCAGCGACCACTTTTTACTTTTCGAATACCTGTAGGAATGACACAGCTCAATTCGCAGCTCAAAGCAAAAAGTGTCGGCCGAGTGGCGCTGTGTTGAGCTATAGGCCTATCAGAAAAAACGGCGGTGGAAAAGAGGCATTAGAGGACCTCTCGCCGTGGCCTGGTGCTAAACATCTGTGAGTCGGTCAAAAAAGGAAGAAAATTAAAATAATTAACAAGCAGGAGTCGCTAAGCTGACTGTGAGGAACATGTTTCCGTGCTGAGATATGGGCCTCAAAATGGGAAAACGAAGTTGACCTACCTTCCTTGGGGCCAGGCATTTTAATGGGGTGGTGGTTGCTGCCATTGGTAGTCTTGTGGTTGAAATTAAATGGATTCAAATGAATAATAAATACATCTGAAGAGTTTATACTAGAAGACAGTTGTCAGAATTGTACAACTTTGCCATAGATGTGCCTAACATCATGAATGCACTCAAAACTTATAAGAAAATCTTGTCATTTATTAAAACAAACAAAATAACAAGCCAAGAACAATGAATGATATAAAATTCACTATTTACAGCGCTTAACTGTATATACAACACTGAAATCAAGTCCTCCTGAAAGACCATGCACAATGACCTCTTTAGAAAAAGAAAACAATTTAAAAAGAGACTATGGCCGAGTGTCTTCTTCTCTATAGTATTTATATTAGAAGAAAGACAGTCATAGAAAGAAAGCCGTATAGCATTTACAGAGAAATATATAGAATAAGCTTTAAATACAATTCTGCTGCGTTTTACCAGTGGACCGATTATTTAATCCACAAAACAAAAAGAGTCTCAAAACAAATACATTGCATGATCTACTTGTATTCCAGAAAATATTGTAATGGCAATTAAAGAATATTTATAGTATACCGTTATACAAAACACATGATCAGTTATATAGACTCCTATGACATCTGATGAGAGAGATAAGGTATTGTAATGGCATGTGAAAAAAAGGCATTTTCTTCGTAAGGCTTCCACTTGTAATATTCTGACAAAAGCGGTTTATAGCTGTAAACCATGTCAACACAAGCAATACAAAATAATCAAAAATTATATAAATGAAATAATGAAGACTGGGCAAATCGCACAAATATACAGTGTATTGACTTCAGTAAAAAAGTATGATAATAGTCACAAACCTACTACATCTTGCCGTCAAAGAAAACAACAAAGCAGTCTAATAGCAAACAAAATGGGAAAACAAATCAGTAAACATAAATAAGACAACTAAGAGACATGTCACTGACAAAATCAAGATCCCTTCTCCTCCCTCTATTTTGAAAGATAATAGCCGTTTGATCATCTGTCAAGAGTGCTCAAACTCACCCACAGTAAAATATGCAGCACATGGATGACTTGGAGTTATCAAGTTTAAAACCAAGAAAAAAGTTTGAGCAGTTCACTAAGAAGTAACTCTAGAGCAGGGGTCCCCAAACTAAGGCCCGGGGGCCGGATGCGGCCCGCCATGCCCCTTTGACCGGCCCTCCACCTATCTGCACCTCACCATTTGAAGTGGCCCAAAGAAGCAATCCTCACAGAAAAATCAACAGGCCATCCTACAGTTTAATTTTCACTAACCTAGTGTGAATCAGGATAAATGCTTCAGTTTCTTATCTTGATAGTTTCTCATCTCAGTGTAATATAAACAGACCTACAATTTCTATTGTATCACTCATAAATTGTCAATCACCATATTTTTCTAACCTTTCCTTGCTATTTTTACAGGGATATTAGAAATTAAAAGGAATACCTGTGGTATTTCCAATTGAACAACATGTGAAGTACTCACTTATTTTGCAAATCACTTGTAATGATGAACTATTTTGTGCTATAACGTATGGCTATAACAGGCAGTTGCCTAGTACACAGCCCACATGATTGATCCCGGCCCCTGAACACAGTCAGGAACGATAATGTGGCCCCTAGAGCAAAAAGTTTGGGGACCCCTGCTCCTTCACACCCTCTTGACTTCAGAGTTACTACGTGAGATAATGATCATCACTACCACCATTATGATGTTTCAAATGATGACTTTGTTTTAATCCAAGCCACCACAGTAATGCAATCAAACAAACTGTGTTGTCTTTCTTGCCAACAAAAGGCCAATCCAAACACATCTAATTATGTCACTGATTTCCAGGGCAGTGGTGTAGTTTACGTAAAACGCGGGTATACGGAGGATACCCACTTCTAAATTTCAGGGATTTCAGTATACCCACTTAAAATTGATTGATCCATTGTTTTGAATGGCACAAATATATACAGTATACCCACTTCAAAAAAATCTCAAATATACAGTATACCCACCATAAAAAAGTAGACTACACCACTGTTCCAGGGAATGACATTCATCCTCCGGAAGTTCAACCAGGCATTGTGTTCTCCAAAATATTTGCATAACTCACTTGACTGTAACACTCCTTTCCATGTCCAAAATGATAATTAGATTGTTCCTCACCCAATATCCTAGAAAGACTCTTCACTCAAACCCTGCAACCCATAAAAGTAGCGGTCATCTCTTTATTAAGATCTTCTGTTTTGAGAGGTAAATATTCACATGAGCAATTTTGACAAGATGGATTCAAAAGGTGATTTAAATAAGTGATGGGGCCATTGTGGATAAGAATATAGATCAAATGCACTGGCAAAAACAATCATTTAGAGCTTTGTTAGAGCACGCTTCTGAACAAACAATTACATTATTACAGTATATGGATATAACATAAATCTGCCTAACTGGAGAGGCCCAGGTAATAAGAGCTGACAAAAAAAAACAAAAAATGTTGAGAACATTAATCATTAAGTTATCCACGCACACAAACCTATCTGTATCTTCCCTCTCCAATCTCATGAGGTTGTATCTTGTGTCATGTTCACTCGCCACATAATGCAGTCATACAACAGAAAAAGTGCAGTAACTGCAGTTTTCATATGAGCGAACACTTTTCATATTGAGAAGAAGAAACACTAAGTCAGAATGGAGATGCACACCCTGTGATTTATATACTATATTGTTCTATGAGTCTGCCAAATACATCTTCCAAAATGAGACGCCAATGCATATCCATAGATATGAGCGCCTTACAAAAGTAACAATAAGTGATGATAGTGGTTTTTGTCTTTCCTTTTACTTTTTCTTTAGTGATGAGGGGATATTTTAAGGGAAAGGAGTGATAAAAGCAAATCTAAAGGGGCCCTCAAAAATGGCATCTCCGCCCTTCACCTACATATTGTGTATTCTTCTTCTTCTTCTTTTTCTTCTCATGTTTTCCTACACACTCGTGCAGTTTGGAATTTCTCTTGTGCTCTCGAAGGTGTTCACCATGCTCCCTGAAACCATACAAATTGACATAAAGAAAATTAACATTATACTACCTTGTCTGAGAGCTAACCTCACATCACAGCATTGCTCCATGACTACCAGAAATATTTAAAAGGAGAAGGATTTCTGAGCGCTCTTGTTCTCCAACTCTGTAGACTCCAAACTGTAGCTGCTCTTGAAGTACAAAGACTTAAGTCCTTTCATTTAGTGCGTGGTGGCACTAGGGCCAACTTCAGGCAAATCCACAGGTTGACAAGGATTGCTAAAATTAAAAACACTTCATGTTATCTGGGGCATAGTAACACTGTTAAACCTGCCAACCGTTTCCAATCCACATCAGGGCGTACATAATTATAACAATCATTGTCAACCTGTGCAGTTGCCTGAAGTTAACCCTAGTGTCCCCACGCAGTGCCAGAAAAATGTCAACTTAGACATCAGCTGCATTCCAAACCACACATTTATTCCTAAAATGAATTGATAAACCCAAAGGTTAAGGAATTTTTTCTGGAATTGAAGTCTCTCTTCTAATGATGTACTACTACTAGACTAAACTAGACCATTGTCTGATGAAGACATCTTGGCAATGCCTTGAATGCTCTCTCCACAATGTCAGATACATCATGGCTGCTATGTGAGGTTAATGTGACTGTTAATTGTCTTGACAACGCTCCATATTTCATCTGTCACAACAGTTTAGTGTTGCTTCTTATCATGTCATCTATCCAGCCCCACAGGCTCTGTGCTCATGTCTGACTCAGCACTCCAGGGGTGCATTTTTCAAAAGAGAAGTTGTTAGCATGTTAGCAACTTCAGTAGCTGCCAATGGGAAAATGCATTGAAAACAACAAAGTAGCTAATGTAGCAAGCGACTTTGGTTTTGAGAAATGCACCCCTGGTCTGTATAATGGCAGTTGTGTTATAGCCAGTTTGGTGACAGTGTGTAAACAGTAACAGAATGATGGAGAGTAAACTGGTCCACTTCGAAAAGACTAGGCCAGGGCTTTTTTTTGACTCTGAAGAGGACGCACACTGCGTCGAAACGTCAGTCATTATGTTTGCACCACAATAAAATAACTAAAAAGTTTCTGAGTGCTCCAATCATCCAGTCTTTTCGAAGTGGACCAGTTTACTCATTATCTACCGTCCTGGACTGAACGCACCAAGAAGGTTAGAGCGCAAGTGGCTTCCCTTTCACAAGTAACAGAATGATTACTGTTAATTGTCATGACAACCCTCCACATTTCAGTTTTCACAACAGCTCAGTGCAGCTGGTTATCATGCCGTTTGTCCTGCCCGTAGCCAGAGGCAATGTGCTCATGTTTGACTCAGCAGTCCTGGTTTGCATCACAGCATAATATGTTTTGACCAGTAGGATGGCAGTACATAAACAGTAATAGTCAGGATAATTATTATGTTGACATATCTATGCACATATTTATGACAAGTGGGAGCAAACCAGGGGTGCATTTCTCTAAACCATAGTTGCTTACTTCATTAGCTACTTTGACGTGTTCAAGGCAATTTCTCATTGGCACTACCCAAGTTGCGCACTAGTTAACAACTACGCTTTCGTGAAATGCACCACAGGTGCACTCAGAGGCTGATATCACGAAGATGACATACATAGGCGAGCCTAATATTTTTTAGTGACACCACATATATTCAATATTCCAAAACATCTTAATGAAATACACTTCCAAAACTTTATTCTCAGCTGGATGTAGCTTGCTTATCCAAGGTTTAATTTAATTGTATTGAAAACCATGGGCAGAGAAGCTGTATGCATGTTTTAGAAAGGATTGAAATCTCTTTTTAAGTGAAATGGTGTCCTTTCTTAGTTACAGGGAGTTGTATATGTAGATAATATTCATTTTACCAGTTTTTATGCACCCCCTTCTATGCTATTTTACACCATAAATATAAGAGGTGTTCACCATTGGTGTGGAATGACACAAATGCATGTAGATTGTTGATATACTGTAACCATCAGTCAGTCCTACATACGTTTTATTCTGCACTCTGAGAGAGAGAGAGAGAGAGAGAGAGAGACAGAGAGACAGAGAGACAGGGAGAGACAGAGAGAGATAGAGAGAGATATAGAGAGAGAGACAGAGAGAGAGAGAGAGAGAGAGCTTTACATACGTTTTATTCTGCACTCCAGCTCCTTCTCCATCATCTCCTTCTGCGTGGGAAGGTCACTGATCGTGACCTTGGGTGGCGCTGTGTCATTCTGCCCCACCGAGTTGATCATCTCCTGCTCTTTCTCATGGTTCACCTCCGCATAGATGTTGATCCAGGGTATTTTTCTGCCCATAACGACAAAGAGAACAAGAGTAAGAAAGCAATCATTAATGTGACAGGGGCACACAACATACAGTACAGACCTTCAATACAGACCCTGAATACAGACCTTGCCATCCCTCAATGGTTTTGAATAAGGGGAAATGTTTACACACAATATGGCTATTCATCGGATTCCTCCTGTTAGTCATACATGACAGAACACATGTATCATTCAATAAACAGAGTTCTTTGTTGATCGGGTAAAGTCAAGTCAAGTCAAGTCAAGTTTATTGTCAATTTCTTTACATGCACTGGTCATACAAAGAATTTGAAATTGCGTTTCTTGCTCTCCCATGCAGACATAGACTAATCTAGGTAAGGACATAGACAGTATAGACATAGACAGTACTCATACATGGACATAGACAGTATGGACGTAGACATTGCTCATACAGACATTTAAAGTGCAAGACTGGACAACAGAAGACTTGTAGAGAACATACATTAAGAGGAGGTATTTTGTTGTGCTTTTCTAAAAGTCCTTTATAGCGTTCTGACATAGTAATAGTAGCATTTGAAGAAAATAAATAATTAAAAAAGGTTTTATTAAATACACCAGCAGCAGTATGTGTGTGTGTGTGTGTGTGTTTGTATGTGTTTTGTGTGCGTGTGTGTGTGTGTGTGTGTGTGTGTGTGTGTGTGTGTGTGTGTGTGTGTGTGTGTGTGTGTGTGTGTGTGTGTGTGTGTGTGTGTGTTTAGTGCAGGTAGAAAGTGCGGTGTGCGTCTGTGTGTGTGTACCTGTGTATGTGTGTGTGTGTGTGTGTGTGTATGTGTGTGAGTATGAGTTGTGTGTCAGTGTGTGTATGTTTGGGTTTTGTGCAGAAAGTGCAGTGTGCTTGAGTGTGTGTGTGTGTGTGTGTGTGTATGTGTGTGTGTGTGTGTGTGTGTGTGTGTGTGTGTGGTGTGTGTGTGTGTGTGTGTGTGTGTGTGTGTGTGTGTGTGTGTGTGTGTGTGTGTGCATGTTTTGAGTTAGTGCAGGTTGAAAGTTCAGTCACAGATGTAGTAGTGCAGGTGGAATGTTCAGTCGCAGATATGGTGGTGGGGATGAGGGGGGGGAGCGTTGTCAGTGGCCTGGCTGGCTAGAGGCTGACAGTGAAGGGAGAGTGGGTTGAGTGTTCAGTATCTTGATTGCTTGATGCATCGTGCTGCTTGCAAGCCTGGTGGTACGGGAACGGAGGCGCCTGTACCTCTTTCCAGAGGGCAGGAGGCTGAACAGTTTGTGTGCAGGGTGGCTTGTGTCTTTGATGATCATCAGTGCTTTTCGGGTGAGGCGTGCGGTGTAAATGTCCTGCAGGGAGGGGAGTGGTACTCCAATGATCTTCTTCGCTGTGTTCACAACACGCTGGAGTTTCTTCCTGTTTTTCTCCGTGCAGCTTCCTCCCCACACTGTGATGCAGCTGGACACGACGCTCTCTATGGTTCCTCTGTAGAATGTTGTCATGATGGAGGGTGTAGCACTTGCCTTCTTTAGTTTGCGCAAGAAGTAGAGACGCTGATGGGCCTTCTTCGCCAGTGATGTAGTGTTGGTGGTCCAAGAGAGGTCGTCGCTGATGTGCACTCCAAGGAACTTGGTGCTGCTCACTCTCTCCACAGCATCACCGTCGATGGTCAGTGGTGGCAGTTGTTTTTGGACCCTCTGAAAGTTGACAACAATCTCCTTGGTCTTGTTGACATTCAGCAGGAGGTTGTTGTCTTTGCACCATCTGGCCAGCAGGTCTACTTCTTCTCTGTAGTGGGTCTCATCGCCCTTAGTGATGAGGCCCACCAGTGTTGTATCATCCGCAAACTTCACTAGATGGTTAGTGCTGTGGGTCGTTGTGCAGTCATGTGTCAGCAGCGTGAACAGCAGGGGGCTGAGAACACAACCTTGCGGAGCCCCCGTGCTCAGGGTCAGGGTGCTTGAGGTGTTATTCCCTACCCGTACTGCTTGTGGTCTCTGCATCAGGAAGTCCAGCAGCCAGTTGCAGAGGGAGGTGCTGAAACCTAGTTTGTCCAGTTTTCTGATGAGTTGTTGTGGTATTATGGTATTGAATGCTGAACTGAAGTCAATGAACAGCATTCTCACATATGAGTCTTTATTGTCCAAGTGGGTGAGGGCTGGATGGAGGGCAGAGCAGATTGCATCCTCCGTGGATCGCTTGGCTCGGTATGCGAACTGGTAGGGGTCCAGGGTGGGGGGGTAGGGTGGCTTTGATGTGTGACAGGACTAGCCGTTCGAAGCACTTCATGATTATGGGCGTCAGTGCTACAGGACGGTAGTCATTGAAGCATGATGGTGATGATTTCTTCGGCACGGGTATGATGGTAGCAGCTTGAAAAGTGATGGGATGACTGCTTGCTCCAGAGAGATGTTAAAGATGTCTGTGAAGACATCCTTCAGCTCTTCTGCACAATCCTTCAACACTCGGCCAGGTATGTTGTCTGGGCCAGCTGCTTTGCGTGGGTTGATGGTGGCCAGTGTCCTCTTCACACTGGCAGAGGACAGGTACAGGGGTTGATCATGGGGGGGAGGGGGAGTTTTCTGTGGATGAGTCTCATTTTGTGCTTCAAACGGGCAAAGAAACTGTTCAGGTCATTTAGCAGAGAGGTGTTGTTGTCACAGCTTCGTGGTGCGGGCTTATAGTCCGTGATGGCCTGTATGCCCTGCCACAGGCTCTGTGCATCTCTGCTGTCTTTGAAGTGTGTTGTTATTTTGTCCGAGTATTCCTTTTTTGCTTTCCTGATGCCCTGGGACAGGTTTGCCCTTGCTGCTTTTAGGCCAGCTACGTCTCCTGCTCTGAAGGCTTTGTCTCTGGCCCTCAGCAGTCTGTGAACGTCTCCTGTGAACCATGGCTTCTGGTTGGCCCTGGTGGTGATGCGTTTTATTTCTGTAACATCGTCAATGCATTTTGTGATGTAGGAGGTCACGGTGTCTGTGTACTCCTCAATGTCAATGTGGTTGCTGTGGGTGGCAGCTGTTTTGAACATGTCCCAATCTGTGGTTTCAAAGCAGTCTTGTAGTCGTGACACGGCTCCCTCTGGCCATTTTCTCACCTCCTTCAGAGCTGGTTTGGTGAGTTTTACCTTTTGTCTGTAGGCTGGCAGTAGCAGAATCGTTAGGTGGTCTGATAGGCCGATGTGGGGGATGGGCTTTGCCTTGTATGCTCCTTGTTTTGGGGTATAAACAAAGTCCAGGGTGTTTTGTCCTCTTGTTGGAAAGTTAACATGTTGGTGAAATTTTGGAAGTACTGTTTTGAGATTTCCGTGGTTGAAATCTCCCATGACCACTGTGAAGGCATCTGGGTGTGCATCTTGTTGTTCACTGATTCCCCGATGCAGCTCGTTCAGTGCCTCGCTTCTGACGCTGTTGGTGTTGCTAGGAGCGAGGTAAACTGCGACCAGTAGAATGGCGGATATTTCTCTTGGTAAATAGAAGGGTCTGCACTTGATGATCATGAACTCCACTAGTGGAGAGCAGTGTCTCTGTACCACCGTAGCATTTTTGCACCAAGCATCATGTGTGTAAACACATATTCCTCCCCCTCGTTTTTTCTCTGCAAGGGCTCTGTCCGCTCGGTGGCACGTAAGTTGCTCCAGTTGTAAAGCCGAGTCGGGTATGCCGTCGTTCAGCCATGATTCTGTAAACACGGTCACACAGCAGTTCCTCACAGTTTTGTTCGCTGATCTTAGTAGCCGTATGTCATCCATCTTATTGTCCATAGATCTTACGTTTGCCAAGAGAAATTGATGGTATTGCTGGACGAGTTGGGTTGGCTGCAAGCCGTGTTTCGACGCCACCTCGTTTGCCTCTCTTCCTAATTCTGGAGCACCTCTTTCGCCGTCTCCATGTAGGCGAAGCAGACGGGTCCGATGTATGCCGCCGTAGTATCCCCAGTTCCTCCAGTGTCTCTGTTGGTATATCCAATACATCGCTTAAGTTGTCCATTCTTATCTGCAACAGCTGTTGTCGACTGTACATGCGTTCCGACATAGTTTCCGACGATAGACATTTCGAATGACACATTATAACACAAATAAACACTGCGAGTTGGGAGAGTAAGGAGTCGCTGCAGCTACGTGCGCCACTTCCGGAAGAACGTGAGGTTGGATGGACAACATTTGATTTTTCTCTTGACTTGTGGGCATTCAATAGTAACAATCATAAAACAAGTACCTGTATGTGCATGAAAGAAACAAAAATATTGAAAAATGTCTGTGGGAAGTTATGCACTCAGATCATTTCCTGGTTGTAATAATATGTACCTCCGTAAAACAAAAAAGGCCTCAAATTATGATTTAATAAAAATGAAATAAATACTACAGGCAGAGTACAGGCTAGGAGGAACTGTAGGAATATCCTAATAACCTCCAAATTAATTGTTCTCAAATAACCTTTTTTCCTATTTATATTTCTGATGGGAAAAGCATGCTGTACCCCCATTAGGTTGGCACTCTTCAATTAAGCTACAATTAAAATTAGAATTCATAGCTTTGTTTTGTCAAGTGTGACATTTCAATAAACACACATCCCTCTTTAAATTAATGGAGGGAAATTCAAAATCCATTATTGATGATTACTTCAGCATTTTCACGCGTCTTTTGCCTGTGAATTATTTGGAGAACTAATAAATAAATCAAAGACTCAATAACAATTTCCAGTAGAGGTACTCCAACAGCATATTAAACAATTTACTGCCCAGCAGATGTGGTATTTCCTTTTTACGCAGGTTCACACTCTTCCTGCAGACATGTTGCGCAATGCCAACACAACCAGAGTTGGCAGGAATACGATAAAATGGTAATAAGTTGACAGGACATACAGCGCTTTTAGCTGTGTTAATTATTACTATTGTCTCCAATTATAACTGATTTGAAAAGGAGATTATCGACATTACCGGTGGTTTTCAAAAAAGAATAACAAGGAACAGGCAAATAAACAAAAAATAGCTACATAAATGTTCATGAAAATATTTCCTTCTATCAGGATCATTCTTTGCTACACATACTGGGTCTAAAATAACTATAAAGAACATGGCCATCATTCTCCTGGATCAATTCCTGGACACAGAATTGTTTTCCGTAATGGGCACAGGGGTGCGTGTGTGTGTGTGTGTGGGTGTGTGTGTGTGTGTGTGTGTGTGTGTGTGTGTGTGTGTGTGTGTGTGTGTGTGTGTGTGTGTGTGTGTGTGTGTGTGTGTGTGTGTGTGTGTGTGTTTCATAGTTGTCCCATTCCTTACCTTTTGAATTTGTAGATGAGGAACACAGCTAAGCCCAGAAATACGACAGAGAGGAGCATCAACATGGCCGAACTACTGTGTCTGGGCAGCGAGTCTACAAGTGGAGCTGAGGAGAGAGAGAGAGAGAGAGAGAGAGAGAGAGAGAGAGAATCTTACATTTCTTACATTCAAACCTGTTCCTGTTTATATATAAATACCTATGAAAATACCTGTTTTGCTAAATACAGAACTTTCAGGGAAATAAGCCTATGACATTTCCATTTCAGCTGGAATAGCATAAGCCTGTGACATTTCCATTTCGGCTAAGCTCTGCCTTGGTATCCATCCCTCTGTCCTAACTGCATGGCACCGCAATCAGTTTACTTTACTAAAAAGAAGATAAAAGATATACAGTAAGACTTCATGAAAGTGGAAAATGATACCATGCTTGAGTGCCAGCATGGCAGTTATTTAAAAAGAATGAAAAATAAATAAGAAAGAAAATGAACTTTTTATGCGAATGTTTATTAACAATATGCAAATGTTGTAGCAATGATAGTGCAGTGTGGTGGCACGAAGCATTAATATCAGACAGTTTAGGGGCCTCTGCTAGCGTGAAATTGCTATTTCAAAATGGATGCTTCTTTAAACTCCACGCCATCTGTTTTAAATAAGCTAGCAATTTACTAACCGCAGGAGCTGTATAAGCACACACACGCACGCACGCACGCACACAAATGCATTTAAAGACTGAAAGACGAACACAACATTGAGGAGGAGGATTTTAATGTCCCCATGCACAGTTTGAATGGATGAATTGTCCACACCCAGACGCTCTTGGTTGGTTACACTGAATAGAGAAGGTTCAATTCTTACAAAGTGGGGAAAAAGGGAAAGCTATTCAGAACTACATTAGCTACTTTGTTGTTTGCAATGTAATTTCCCATTGGGAGCTACTGAAGTTGCCGAATGGCTATCAACTACGTTTTCTCAGAAACACATCCCAGCAGATCAAAACACATAATATACCAGCAATTACATGGAGGAATAATAAACCATTAAAAATGTCTTTTCATGTGTTAGGATTAATGATAATATAGCACACATTATTGTTATGCATTTTACCTTTAAAGTGATACTGTCCCATTTTTGGAAATAAGCTTATTCTACACCTCCCCTTGAGTTAAATAATAGGGTGTTCCAACTTCCAACCGTTCTCTGGGTATGACAGTGTAAATTTTACCTCAAAGCTAGCAATTAACATTGAGTCCTATGAGACCAGTTAGCCGCCAGCTGCTCTCATAGGACTCTATGTTAATTGCTAGCTTGGAGGTAAAATTTGCGCTGCCATACCCAGACAACGGTTGAAATTACTGGAGAACGGTAAAACCCTAATATTTAACTCACGGAGATGTGTAAAAGAAGCTTATTTCCAAAAATGGGACATTACGTGGGGGAAATAAAACAAACATATACTGTACATCTACTAGTCATGAAGTTAACACGCAGGTGCGTACTAGCTGTCCATTTTCATTTTGTACTTCTTTCTTCTTTCTTTTGCTGTCCTTCCTTTCACCTCTCCAAGATCTGTGTGAAGTTAGTGTGTGAGTGTGTGTGTGTGTGTGTGTGTGTGTGTGTGTGTGTGTGTGTGTGTGTGTGTGTGTGTGTGTGTGTGTGTGTGTGTGTGTGTGTGTGTGTGTGTGTGTGTGTGTGTGTTTATGTGTGCGTGTGTGCGTGCGTGCACATGTTTTTATTTTTGTGTGTATATATCTACCGAAGCTTGGAGATGCATCTCTCTGAAGCCCCTGACCTTTCTCTTTGGCAAGGCTCGCAGGCCAAACAGACCTTTTCAGGGTGAGAGATGTTTTTGGGTGCCTGTCTGAATAACATAGGTGTTGGGCGTGTTGCTGTGTGGTCCTGGCTGACTGTGTTGGTGTGTTTGTGGGTTTTCAGAGTGAGAAGTCTGCACACTTGTAATATTGTTGTATTGTATTATTTCATGGCAGGATTACGTTTCGACCTCAGCAGTCTTCTTCAGATTTTCTACAGAGTGGTAGAGAATCTGAAGAAGACTGTTAAGGTCGAAACATTATCGTGCCATGAAGTAATAAAATACAACAAAAAGGATTCTAAGTGTGCAGACTTCTCACTCTGAAAACTACAGTTGGCATTTGTCCTGCACCAATGTGCACAATCCTTTCCTTCAACTTTTTGTTCGTGGGTGCTCTCTGAAGCCGCTGACCTTTCTCTGCGGCACAGCTCGCAGGCCAAACAGACCTTTTCAGGGTGAGAGATGTTTTTTGGGTGCCTGTCTGAATGACATACTGTAGGTGCTGTGTGGTCCTGGCTGACTGTGTTACTGTGTATTTGTTTGTGGCCGTCTGCCTTGATAATAGGGGTGTGTGTGTATTTTAGAGAGTGGGTGAGTATGCAGGACTTCCAAGGCTTCCGAGACAGTAGATTTAGTGGACCACAATAGCTAAAAACATTTAAATCCCTTGACAGGGACCCGCTCTCTCAAAACAAAACAGACACACACACGCACGCACGCACACACGTACGCACGCACGCACGCACGCACACACACACGCACGCACGCACACACGTACGCACGCACGCACGCACGCACACACACACAGGCTTTGGTGAGGTTACGCAACCAGAGGCCATTATAAGAGGGATACCTTCTTGCAAGCACTCGATTCAAATGGAGAGTGCTGAAAAGCAAAGCCTTCTTATCACTTCTCAGACTCCACTAATCTCTCTAAACACAAAAGTAACCAGCACAAAAAACACAGGGGTGGTGGCTGTGTGTGTGTATGTGTGTGTGTGTGTGTGTGTGTGTGTGTGTGTGTGTGTGTGTGTGTGTGTGTGTGTGTGTGTGTGTGTGTGTGTGTGTGTGTGTGTGTGTGTGTGTGTGTGTGTGTGTGTGTGTGTGTGTGTGTGTGTGTGTGTTGCTCTTGTTGCTGACAGATCTGTGGCGTGTGAAGGACTGAAGAAGCGTTATTACTCAGAGCACTGAAGTCTTGGCTGACACACACACGCACATGCACACACACACACACACACACACACACACACACACACACACACACACACACACACACACACACACACACACACACACACACACTAGGGGTGGGCGATATGGGCAAAAAAAGTTCTCAATATTTTTTAGAATTTTTCCCGATAACGATAATTTGACGATAATTTCCAAAAACACTTGCAAAAACAAGTAAGGCCTATTTCAGGAGGGGGGGAGGGGGGGTAATCAATGTGTACCGTAATATGGGAATTTGGCATGGCAGGGCAGGGTGAGTAAAGCAGAACATTGTAGGCCTATGTTGCCTAAACTGCATGTTACCAAGAGGTCTGCATAAATGATGGCATGTCTACATCACAGAGCATGGCAGTATAACAAAGCTACACATTTATGCTGTCTATGATTTGTGCATGATTCCAGACTCAATTTTAATTCTGCACTGGAGGTAGTAGTGCTGCATTTGTGTTTTAACTGGGGAGGGACAGAGAGTTGGGAGAAATGCTGTGCTGAAGAGCTTTCACTTTTTGAATTTAATAATATGCATATGCTGGACTGTAAAGTAATACTTCATCACTTGTCATGAAAACATATCCATGTAAATAAACCTAACTAAGGCAGCTGCAAATTGCATGTGTTGAATTTCACACATTGTAATTTAACTCACTGCGCCAGTCTAACTTAACATTACTTGTCCACCTAAGCAGTTATGATATCTATACATGCAGGTGGGTGTTTAAGTAGTGAGTAACAGCCACTCTAGTTGTAGAGAACAACATTGCTTAGCCTAGTTCGCTAACTAGCATGCTAACGCGATTTCTCAGACTAGAGACACAGCTATTTCTCTTCCTAACTATTTGGCTTTCCATAATCACAGACAGTTGCTGATTAAAAGCACATAGTTCCAAAACGCCCTCAGCATCATGCAATGGCTGGTTTAATGGTTGAATTCCTCATGTAAATCCACCATTTGGATAACAACAACTCTCCTCCACTGCCCAGCAGCAGCAGTGTTGCACGAGTGACACGAGATCTCTCTCTCTCCCTGTCTGCCAAAACGCTGCAGCCCGACCCCCTCAGCACTGTCTGCTCATTGGTTCACAGACTTATTCTCCAGTTCACAACAAAATTACTATTGGCTGACAGGCTTGGCTGACAGGCTTGGAGGAGTCATGTCACAGCGCTTTGTTGATTTTAGCGACTTCATAAAACAACATTCGTCAATTAGCCAAAATCGTCAAAACAACATTCACGATAATTTCGCAGACAATAAATATCGCCCACCCTTAACACACACACACACACACAGACACACAGACACACACACACACACACACACACACACACACACACACACACACACACACACACACACACACACACACACACACACACACACACACACACACACACACACACACACAGTTACCTCACACATTACCGCACACATCCTTACTACTAGATCGAGCAAGAAAGAAAATCTGCCGCTGCAAATGAGTCCCCTTAGGGATCACTTTGCAGCATTTAGAAAATGGTGATATATAATGTTTAGAAGCACATTTAACGACACGGAAGTGCCACATGGCCATATGCTTCCTGTACCTTTTTGGAATGTGCTGCGTATGGAGATTGAGGTGAGAAAGTTTTCAAGGTTAGCTAAGTGATCTACACATTATTGTGACCTGATGTATCTCCCTTGCCTTGACCACTGCAAACAATAATTTTACAGCATTGCTTACATAACCATGGTAATGGGACATACTGTAGTCTTGTGTAACTGTAGGCCTATATGCACTCAAACATTCTTGGAGCTTGCAGTGTCTAATACATAGTATGCAGCCTTGTATCAAGCAGCTATAGTGAAACAGCAGCATAGTGTACAATCACTGATGAGACAAGAATGAACAGAGTACGGCACTAAAGGAGAACTTACCTAAGGTTAACTGCGTAATGTAAACAATGATGCGAAAGGTCGGCCTCAGCTGGAACTCCACCAAGTTCTGGTTGAGGGCGTTGACGAGAACTTCCGAGATCTGAAGAAAGCAAAGGAGGTACAAATGCACAGATACATGAACACACATCCAAACATAAACCCTCATCATGCTTTTAATTAAGTTAAATCACTTGACATAGGCCTACAAAAAAGGAATCAGTAATCATATTGCATCAACTTAGTCCTTAAATCAGCACATCCAGCTCAGCTGTTTACAGTAATCATTCCCATGGGTTTGACCTCATACCTCTTCTAGCTCCTCCTCCTTGTTTCTCCGGCTTGCTGATTGGTTCTTGCTGGGCAACAGGAAGAGCTCAGCAGCAGTGGGAATTCCGGGGTATACTGCAACCAGGAGCTGTGATTCGGCAATACTGGCAACCTTATGAAGAAAGAAAAACAAAGCAAACATCAAGAATTAGTTTTCTGCAGGCTCCAAAATCTAAATATCAGTTGATGGTGTGTGTGTGTGTGTGTATGTGTGTGTGTGTGTGTGTGTGTGTGTGTGTGTGTGTGTGTGTGTGTGTGTGTGTGTGTGTGTGTGTGTGTGTGTGTGTGTGTGTGTGTGTGTGTGTGTGTGTGTGTGTGTGTGTGTGTGTGTGTTAATGGGTACGGGAGTGGAAGTGAGAGAGAGAGAGAAAATAGGAAAAAACACACAATATTTTCTCATTTACCTCCTCCCTTGAACATCCCTCTGAAAGGTGATTTCCCTCCTTTTAGTCATTAAAATTGAATGGGATGTGAAATCAACCAAAGCAAACACTTCACACACACACGCACACGCACAAATGCACGCACGCACGCACGCACGCACGCACGCACGCACGCACACACACACACACACACTGTGGGTAATGTAATGTCTTCTGTGGTCCACTTGAAAAAGGCTTTTCCAAAGTAGCGCCGAGCCATTGATTGGAGCCATAGAGCTTCAGTATGTTATGAGTTTACCCCCATAGGCAGGGCCGTATTAATGTACAGGCTTGATATGGCTGCAGTCTATGGGCCCCCACTGCCAAGGGCCCCTGATTGATGAAAATTGAAAAATTGCATAATTATGACATATTGGAAAAATGAATGTGTGATGTTGAGTAGAGTTTGTAGACATGCTATTCTTAATTCCTTGCTCGTAATTATGACCCTGTCTATTTGCCTTCTGGGGTCCCCACAGCAAACTTTAGCCTAGGGGGACCAGGCCATCTTCATCCGGCCCTGCCCATAGGTTTTAGATCAAGTTGGGCCTGAACAGGATTAAATGGTGGGCCCAATATTATATGAACCCTTGAAATAAAAATAGAAGGGTGATAATGAAAGTAGAGAAGAGACAGAAATAGAAAGAGAGGCAGTGAAGAGGAGAGAGAGAGACAGAGAGAGAGGAGAGAGAGAGAGAGAGAGAGAGAGAGAGAGAGAGAGAGAGAGAGAGAGAGAGAGAGAGAGAGAGAGAGAAAGAAGTGTAATAGTGGCAATGGGCATAAAGAGAGAGCATAAAATAAGAGAGAGGGAGACTAAGAGGATGAGGGGCAGGAGGAGAGGTGCTGCGGGTGTTCAGAAAATCGATACACACTAAGGCAGGGGTATTCAATTAAATGTCAACGAGGGCCAGTTTTTCAAATTCCTTCCAGTAAAGTGGCCGAAATTTACATATATATTATGGTTGCCGACTGTCAATGAAAAAAATACGGGACACTTCATTGAGGCGA
This sequence comes from Engraulis encrasicolus, assembly GCF_034702125.1. NCBI lineage: Eukaryota > Metazoa > Chordata > Actinopteri > Clupeiformes > Engraulidae > Engraulis > Engraulis encrasicolus. The sequence goes on along the minus strand of NC_085857.1, from coordinate 2,469,557 downwards.
GGGGTGTGGGGATCCTCCCCCAAAAAGTTTTGCATTTCTTAGATGTAATTTCATGCATTTTAACATCCCGTGTCCCGTTTCAGCTTGATACGGAACCCACACTGTTATCTCTAAATTCCGAAAAACGATTCTGTATTTCAAGGGGCTTGTGGGGGGCCAGAGCCTTGCCATCCAAGGGCCGCATCTGGCCCCAGGGCCGCCATTTGAATAGCCCTGCTCTAAGGTGTGTCCTCAAGGCAGTAAAATAGTAAATAGATAACTGCCTTAACTCTTAACCCGTACACACCCATTTCAATCCTCTCTTTCAATTCTCTATTCAGACCTCACACTGCTGATGTCCAGCTATTAGAAAAAAAACACAACCAACAATACACGCTGTGGTCAACATTTGGCCCAGCAATTTCAGCATGCTCATGTGTATATTACATTACATTACATTGCATTTGGCAGACGCTTTATAACCAAAGCGACTTTCAAAAGAGGACATAATCAAGCCAACATCACAAGCAAATACAAAGTGCACAGAACAAGTGCAGTTGCAAAGACGGGTTATTTTTTTTATTTTTTTTAAGAGTAAATAACGAGTACACACACACACACAAACACACACTCACAAACTAAACTAAACTAAACATCATGTCAGGAGTCTGCCCTGGGGCAAGGCCAGTTCAAGCATTAGTCTAGTAGATTCTCTCGAAAGAGGAATGTCTTTAGTTGTTTCTTGAAGGCTGCAAGAGATGTGCTTAGTCTTGCTGCCTCTGGGAGACTGTTCCACCACTTGGGTACCACAACGGAGAACAATCTTGACTGGGAGTACCTAGAGCGACTGGATGGCAGAGCCAGACGGCTTGTGCTGGATGAGCGCAGTTCTCTTCCAGTAACATAAGGCGTTAGTAGGTCCTTCAGATACGCTGGGGCCATTCCTGTGATGGTTTTGTAGGCAAGGGTCAATGCCTTGTGCTTGATCCGGGCGGCGATCGGTAACCAGTGCAACTCAATAAATAGAGGATTAACATGGTTCCTTTTGGGCTGATTGAATATCAACCGTGCCGCCGCATTCTGGATCATCTGCAGAGGTTTTAGCGCACAAGCAGGTAGGCCTGTCATGACAGGACCGTGGCCTGGACCAGTCGTTGTGTGGAATATTGTGTCAGCACAGGTCTGATATTCCGTACGTTGGACATCTGGATTCGACAGGTCCGGGTGACCGAGTTGATGTAGTTGGAGCATGACAGCTCATCATCAATCATGACGCCAAGGTTTTTGGCGACTTTGTTTGGGGTCACGATGGTGGAGCCTATCTTGAGGTTGATGTTGTGATTGAGCGACTCTTTAGCTGGGATCACCAGGAGCTCTGTCTTGGCCAGGTTCAGCTGTAGGTGGTGGTCCTTCATCCATGTTGACAAATCGGTGAGGCAGGCAGAGATGCGTTACGAAACCGTGGTGTCCTCTGGACGGAACGACAGGTACATCTGGGTGTCATCAGCATAGCAGTGGTAGGAGAACCCATGTGTTTGAATGACACGTCCCAGGGAGGAGGTGTATATTGCAAACAGAAGGGGTCCCAGCACTGATCCTTGGGGTACGCCTGTGGAGAGGGTGTGAGTCGTAGACAGCTTCCCTTGCCATGACACAATGAAGGTGTGTCCAGAGAGGTAGGAGTTGAACCATGAGTGGACAACGCCTGTGATTCCCATGGCTGTGAGTATCCTCAGGAGGATCTTGTGGTTGACTGTGTCAAAGGCTGCAGACAGGTCTAGTAGTATGAGGACCGAGGATAGTCCTTCCGTTCTTGCAGTCCTTAGAGCTTCAGTCACTGAGAGTAACGCAGTTTCAGTTGAATGTCCACTTCTGAAACCAGATTGTTTTGGGTCCAGTAATCCGTTCTGGTTTAGGAAGTTGGTGACCTGCTTTGCAACTGCCCTTTCTAGCGTCTTGGATAGGAAGGGAAGCAGTGAGACAGGTCTGTGAGGTCATGTGTATATAGTTTTTTTCCGTTTTTTAGCAAGATGACCTTTTCACCTTTCCTCCGTTTGCCTCTGGAAACCAACACCATCAGTTCATCCATAGGTCAGGTCCTGTTGTGCTGTGTAGCCTGCAAAAAAACACTTTGGTTTCAAGGGTACTACAGTCTATTTTCCAGCCAGCTTTATGGTAGGAATAAAAACGACAGACTCGAAAACAGGGGCATAGGCAGAAATAATAAAACAGGTGGGCCCAGAAAAAAACGGACGAACCCAACCCGAAAACGAATAGGTAGATATTATATCGTGCTCAAAAATTATACTTTGAAATTGAAATTATAGAAATCAAAGTAGATGAACCAGACTTTTGTCAAAATGATTAATTATCGCTCAGTGGTATGCCATTAATTATAGTTCAATGAGGCAACAGTTGACTGTCAAGTGTGAATGGGGTGGGCTTGGATGTCAAGTGGTCGGGCCCAGGCCCTCCCAGGCCCACCCCTGGCTATGCCAATGCTCGAAAACAAGCTCTTACAGAGTCCCACAATAGCAAACTCCATTGTCCTCCCAGTTGAAGATGTTATTGGTCATCACACTACATTTCCTCTACACCGAGTAATTACACCTTCTTACTTCGCTTCGCAGTTCTGTTTTGAAAAAAAAAAAAAGACACAACTTGGAGAAGAATGCTCGCCGCACACTCAGAACTTCATGCAGTTACATTTAATGAGACCAACGTTTCGGCTTACGCCTTCATCAGGGTCATCTTGTAAAAAAAAAAGACAAAATTGCTTCTCTCCAATGACCCGAGAGGATGAGGACTTCCTTCTTCCAGATTTTGTGGGAAGCTGGGGACCAAAATAAGAGTCCTTTGAGACCTCAACAGCAGCAGCGTGTAATAGAGATGGGAAATGGGTTGTTTTTGTGGAAAGCATTAGCAGAAAAAGAGATAGTGTCTCCCTGAGCAGGGCTGGACTGGGATGAAAAAACAGCATTTTCAGACAACACCGGTGTGGCAGGTGTTAAGAGAGAGAATTAAGCCTGTGACAACAGTTTTAGTCTTTTATTAAGAGCTATTTTTTACCACAACAGCCAACATTAATATCTAAATTTGACTCAGAGAGGTCAGCTTGTAGCGGCATGAGGACTGATACCACTGCATTGAGGGGTTAGGAAGAGGCCAAAGACCAGGCCAAAGTCATCAACAGTCCACCTGGCAAATGCCCTGTATGCCTTATGGCCACTCCAGCAGTGTCTCTGAGACTTCAACAGCAGCAGCATGTAATAGAGATGGGAAATGTGTGTCAGAGCAGAGTGAGGGAAAGGAGCCACCAGAGAAATCACCCTCCTGCACTGAGATGGCAGTACCCAGGGACCTGGTCTTGAATTGGGGGAGCTCAGCTCAGACGCTAACCCCGACTATTAGTGGAGGTAGGGGAGTTCTTTTACTGCATCAGCTAACTTCCTCCAGCTCCGAGTATATGGAAAGACGGCGGACATCAACATGGGAATAAGGCTTGAGACTTTGGGGTGGGCTGGTGAGTTTGCAAGAAAGGTGCCGTAGCAATCAGCAGAGTGAAGCTTTTTCCATTGTGGTGAGAGAATGTTCTCTCAGCTTGCCAAGGCCGATATTCTGGTTTCCCCCATTTAATTTGCAGACTTCGCTTTGCCCAACGGATATTATTGTAATCAATGCTGAAAAGCTATTTCACAAATGCATTACATTTTCTACTATTCCTTATACTTTGACAACACTGTGGCCCTCATTTTCAAAGTAGCGTACAAAGACAATCATACATACGTTGTGCGTACTTTCTTTTCCTACGACCAGTTGGCATTTATCAAATCTCGTCGTAAGCGCAGGAAAGATGAAATCCATATGACTGCTCTCAGACGGTGTACGCCGCTTTCAAGTTGGACTTGAGATGACTATGATCAGCAGCAGTTATTGCACAACAACTCATTAACACAACTATGTAGCCTACATAATTACAAAATGTCTTACATAGTATATTTTGGATCTAACCAAACTTCTACTTCTTCTTCTTTTTTTTTTCTTTTTTTTTTTTTTAACTTTTTTTTTACCAAACTTCTACTTGTTTGAATTTGTGCACCCTTCCTGGGAGCGCTGTGTTAATTTACTACAGTAGGTCAACAACTGCAAGAGACTTCTATTTTGTGATTTCAAGTCAAGTCAAGTCAGCTTTTATCATCACTTTCTGTCATTTGACATGATGTGTGAATAATTGTGCAATATACAGCCGTGTATTGAAATGTGCCTTCAGTCATGGGATCAATTGACCGACGTCCCTTTGATTGACGTCCCCCTCCATTAAGGTGGCAAAAAGGCTATTCCCTTGAACGACTGGAGAGCAGGAGAGAAGCAGGGCGCACATGACCGTGAGAAGGACAGCGCACTGGAGACGTAAAACTCTCCTTCCCCAACAAGTGGTTTGGGCACTGTTTTTCGGCCAGTTTCATGTAGGACCATTTTCTTGACATCGTTTAAAAAAGTTTAGAAAAATAAATATAAAATTGGGCCTATCAATATCTTCATTATTTCTGTTGTAGTCAATCAAACATTTAATTGTAACCAACATCATTTGGAAATCAATCTCTACCCCTTCCATATTGAGTACCTAAACACTGTTGACTTGGCTACTGCTGTTGGTTATTTCCACGTGTTATTTTGTTGTCTACCTCGCGTAAAGCGTACTTTCAAGCTGTCAATCAACCAGAAACGTGGATGTTTTAGCCAGTTTGCGTCTCTCCATGTCGCAAAATTAGGGGTGCGGTCTCCTTCCCGCTGTTTTAGAGAAGGTGTGATTATTCTAATTACGATCGTTTTCAGGCGCTGGATTTATCAACAGCTGCTCGCTCTTACGATGTGATTGGAGAGGTACGCATGTTTAGTAAATCTCACGTGAGCCTCGTCGTACGACGAGATCTGCACTCATTTCTGCGATGGTTTCTATGCAAGTTTGATAAATGAGGGCCTGTTATGTGTGCGTGCAGGCGTGCGTGTCAATGTGTACGTTTGTGCTTTGTGCCTGTTTGTGTGTGTGCGTGTATACATGTGTGTATATGTGTGTACTTGTACTCAGCAAAAGCCTTGCCCTGAGACAAGCTGTGAATCAGGCAGGCCATTGCAGTCCATATGAACTCTAGCCCAGTGTTTCCCAACCAGGGGTACGTGTACCACAAGGGGTACGCGAGCACACTGCAGGGGGTACTTGGAAAAATGAAATTTTAACAAATATATGGAGCTTAGTTACATTGGGATGGAGAAAGCGATATAGAACTCGACTTAGGGGGTACTCATGGCACAGCGAAAAAGGCTTAGGGGTACACAAGACAAAAATGGTTGGGAAACACTGCTCTAGCCAACACGCCAATCTCTCCTTTTGTGTGTGAGAGTCTCTTCTGGTCTGGAATGTTAGAGCAAATCTGAAGTGCTTGGTTTCATCAGAGCATCAAAATGGACAAGGAACTGACAGAACTTAGGAAAAACAGATAGAACACAGGGTGGTTAGGAATAAAAATAAAAAAGAAAGACAGACAGACAGACAGACAGACAGACAGTGAGAGATAGATAGATGGATAGATGGGTAGATAGATAGATTTGTGTGTGTGTGTGTGTGTGTGTGTGTGTGTGTGTGTGTGTGTGTGTGTGTGTGTGTGTGTGTGTGTGTGTGTGTGTGTGTGTGTGTGCGTGTGTGTGTGTGTGCGTCTGTGTGTGCGTGCGCGTCTGTGAGTGTGTAATGAAATGGATTGCAGTGCAGTGCGTGCAGTGGTCTCGGAATAAACCATTAGTAATCACAGGCCTGTCGAGCTCCAGAAAGGAGCTCTGCACCTGTCATCAGGAATCAGATGGAAACCAACCTTGCCTCTCCCTCTGCAATGCCTTACCTTTTGAAATCCAAAAATAGTTACATGAAGGCAGCAAGTGAGAGAGAAAGAGAGATGGAGAGAGAGAGAGAGAGAGAGAGAGAGAGAGAGAGAGAGAGGGAATATTTGGAAAAGTGGGGAATAGAAAGAGGTGAAGACTGTAGACAGAATCCGTTAAAAATAGCGAGGGAGGGGGAGAGACAGAGATACAGAGACAGCAGAGACAGAAAAGCAACAGTGTAAGGAGAGAGAGAAATGCAAGGAAATGAGAGAAAGCTGACAGAAAGAAAAAAGGGTATAAAAAGACGTAGGAGGAGGAGGAGGAGGAGGAAGAGGAAGAAGAGGAGGAGGAGGAGGAGAGATCCACACTCACTTGCAGCAGAGCCTTCTTAATTACCCTGCCAACATCCTGCCTCCACTCCGGAATGTCAGGGTTGACCTCGTCCAGATTAGGAGAGAAAGATAAAAGCAGCGATTTGAAGAACTCTGTCAAAAGAGATCAGAATAGGAAGACGAGTTGGAGCGAGAAGCTAAGGGTGTATAAGAGGTGTGAATGAGGTAATGCAGAAGTTGAGGAACATAGCAAAAAAAAGAAATAACAAGAATGTGAACGTTCAAACGTAACCCCTCTCAGGGATTAAAGTTCTCCGGCATATACCGGATTTCCGGCTTTTAGTGATTGCCCGTGGGTTAATTTGTTTTTTAAATACTCGAAAATAAATTGACGGTAAATAAATAAATAAAAAGACAACCGTAATCCCTCCTGCGTTTGTCAGCCAATGGTAGCAAAGGAGCTCACTAAAACTAACATTGTTAACCAATCAGAAGAAGAAGGGGGCAGGTCTTAGGAAAGCGTGCTACTTCAGTATCTCGCTCGAGTCGGACCACCATAGAGAGCCGGCGGTCTACGAGCAGTCGCCGACTCGCCGTTCTCATGCCGCGGTCACAGAGCAGTGTCAACAACTCGCTCTACATGGCAAGGCACCTTGCACCGTTTATTGCTCTATGAGCAGAAATATGTGTTAAGATTACTAAACTGCATGCTAAGGATTGGTGATGCCGCTGTCGTCAAAAACATAAATGGAACTGGACATTGTGTGTTTGGACATAGCCTACAGAATGTCGATAAGCATATAGAGAGCTTCTCTGCTCAGTGCTAATAATTAGCTCTAGGGCCTACACAACACACAAGGTTCTGTTTTTTCCACAGACGTTCGATCCCTCTGTGTCTTTTCATAATTTCTGAACCCAACTTAGAAAGTAACACAGAGCTGTCACAGCATCTCCCGGAGTGTGGAGCGGTCGAGCGGACCGTTTATCTGTGTCTCATCTCCTAATGTCAACCACTGCCTGTGCATTATGCTACCGGTAGTTCCATTCAAAATAATGGCTGGATAGCGTGATTCATGAATCAATCACCAGATTACGTTCTGGGGTTGTTGGAAGAGGTTGTAGGAAGATGTGCTTCAGTCTACAACTACTTGTGAGAACACCTAAGAGAATAATTTGTTATTTGTTAGAATTTAACAAAAAAGCTTAGTTTCACTTCAGCATGTTGCAGATAACTAAGTTACCGAACTTTTATGCTAATGTTTTAGCTAAGAGGAGTCGGGTTACTTATAATAAACACCACCTACATATTAACTGATATTATCTCCGATGGAAAAATCAATGCAAAAGTATTGACATTGGCGCTGTGTTCAACTTAAAAGTGACTCAAATAGCGCCTAGCAAGATGGCAGTCTGCATGCAGACAGCAGCAAGTTTCATCCCACTAGCTGTAGTATAATACAGGTTTGGTTGTTGGGTGTATAATTCCGGTCATTGGCACGTTTTTAGTCTACATTCATCTCAAGTTGCCGTTTTCATGATGATTGTGAGATCGTTAAATAATATGTCACATAGGCCTAATGGCTTGTTGATGGCTTTTAACAATCTGTTAATGGGCTTTAGTTTTCAGTGGAATTCTAGTCATTGATTGGAGGCTAAAAATAATACTGCTATATGGTGATGGACAGAACAACTTGAGCTTGATGATGAAGCAAGGCAGTCTTTTTTCTGAGAATAGCCCAATAGGAGAGTAGCCAAAATATTTACAGGGCAGGCACTACAAATTCTGACCTAGAGCTAGCTCTATCCAAGGCTCTATTCAGACTGACTGTATGAGAAACCTGGAACCCATCTATCTACAGACACAGACAACATCTAGTCCATAGTAGCCACCAAAATGACATTAATGAATTACGTTGATTTGCATTTGTAATTCGTTAAATGTAAAGGTATTTTGCATTGTTATTCAGCCATGTCCAGGCATTTGCATTTTTTTTTTTTTTAAAGGCAGGATTAAACACTTAGGCCTAAGTAACCAAAGATTATGCTTTTACCTCTGTTATGTAGGCTATCTAACATGTCATGGTATTTCAATCTTTGTTGGTCATATTCTGCTACACATACTTTTCTCATGCTTTTGTGATGAAATGGCCTATGTAACTACAATATTATGCATAATAAGTATGTAATTATGTAATAATGATTATCGCTACACCCTTTTGGTCTCCTTGGTAGGCCCTATTCGAGTTGCAAGTCATTTTGACCCTGACATGGCACCCACATCAGAATAAGATAAATAAGACAAACATAAGTGTAAATACTAAGCTTAAAAAGCAATGAAATTCTCGTTTCACCGTGTATCGAATAGGGTCGCGTGGACGCACCAAAAAGTTCAGGCTCAGGATTTTTTTTTACTTTAATCCCTGCTCTCTTGAAAGCATAAAAGTTGCATACTGCAGCAAACCGCCCTTGTGCTCCCTATTTCACTTATCCATGTTTTCGCTACTCATACCAGAAACCTCATTATGACGTCACGAGAAAAGGAAGTAGCCTACATGAAGGTTATATCATACATTATTATATGGTTGTGACGTCATCGGTCGAATGCTCCATTCATTTCAACGGGGCTCCCCAACGTTCGCACGTCTGTTATTTTTCGATAACGGACGGGTTGGTCTATAACAGACCGCTGTCAATGGCAACAAGACTTTTCACTGCTAAAGCGACTTTTCAACAAGACTCTAATCAGCTGCTGTGATAGACAACACCTGTTGTCCTGGCTACCAAGCTGTTAGCGGTGTTCCACAACGGCACTGTTTTGTTTTGCGTAGCAACAATCTTTTGACATTAAAACTATAGTAGACTTCACATTAAATAGGCCTAAAGAAATGTCCCCGCCATGTGTGAATCATTTAAGTATATCCATATAATAAGCGGGTTAACTTTGGAATAGCAGCACTTCAGAGAGAACAAGACCCCTCCGCTCCGCATCGGGGTCTAAAGATTCTCTCTGTCGTGCTGCTATTCCACGGTAGCGACCTTCTCGCCGAACGTTAACACTTACGTATAACATCAGCACTCATAGTAGCCTAGCGCGCTAAACCCCTACAGCAAAGAAGCTGTACAGTACAGGGGTCTAGTGGAGCTCTATGGCAGTGTGGCTGGGGTAAAGATTTGTCCGTCAAATTGCCTCTGCACTGAACGCCACGCAATAGGACGGCTCAAACAACCAATCACACCAAATCCCCACATGGCAAGCTGTGTGGCGTGGCCCCCAATAGTTCCAGGAGATATCTAGTGAGGCAGCTTTTCCTCTCCATCTGAATTCATACACAGCAGGCATGCGTCAGACTCCCAGTCCCTCCAGCCCAGAGATCACATACAGCTGACGACTGTTTGCAAACATAACCCACTCAATGTCACAACACAATATCTACATGGGTTTACAATGCGTGTGTTTTGATCTTAAATAACATTCAATGGCCATGATGTCGCTCTACACGTTCAAGAAATGGTCTAATAATAGCTTGTGACTGTCTGGTTCTGTAAAATGCTAACATTAGCTTACCCGGCTAGCTTAAAGCATCGTGTGATCAAATGCTAATGTGAAGTGACCTATTTGTGTCAAATAAGTTCATGGTGCATCAAACCGTGGAAGAATTAAAGAACTAGAATTAGATAACTAAAAAGTTCACCTTGCACTGCGATGGTCTTGGTGTCTTGCAGGATGGAGTTGGCAGAGGACACCTGTACGGTGACAGTGTGCATGCCCTCCCTGGTGAAGGTGTGGGAGATGCTGCCATCCAACGTTACAATGGGCTGCAGAGGAAGAAAAAAGAAGTCAAAGGAAGGAACAAGGAAAGAAGAGAGGCAAAGAGTCGAAGAAGGGAAGAAGAAGAAGAAGAAAAAGAAAAAGAATACAGATGTGCAACTCAGGGTAAATCTCAGATGTTGAGAAAGTATTGGGGGAAAGAATATATAAAAAATAAATTTAAGGCAGACGTAAATGTAATGAAAGAAGAGAGAAGATTATATCAAGAAAAAATAAAAAAAGATTCAAGAGGAAAATAAGACACAACAGAAAGATGAGGAAAGAAAAATAAATTATCCACATTTAAACACACTGCAGGGAACGCCACGGGAGACGCCTCCTGGAGAGAAGCCCTGCGTCATCTCAGTTTCAAAGACAGGCTAGTTAAGCACACGTTGGAGTTTACAATGGAGTTAGTGCACTGTGAACATAATCCTACATGTTCATCAGTATTGGAGCTGTCCCGTGAGTAGGTGTTACATGCATTAGCCCTGCAGTGTTGATCCTGTTGTCAAACATTTAGGTCTGTCAGTTGGGTTACACAGTCAGGTGGGTAAAACCACATGAGACTATGGTGCGGTTTCTCTTTATCATTCGGCAGTTGAGAGACTGAGTAAGAAAGAAAGAAAGAAACAAAGAAAGAAAGAACGAAGGGAAGGAAGAAAGACAATCTGGACTTAAAAAATGTGTAGTTAAATTGATACTGTCTCTGTTTCCTTCGTTCCAGTTGCTGTAAACTCTGTGCTTCAGTGGTGTAATTATGCACTAACTAGTCAGATATTAGAGATGGAATGAAATAGAAAATGCAGCCCCATGTCCCACCTCAGAGCTGTTGCCAAGCCACCAGAAGTAGGTAAGAGTACGAGAGTGGCTGGGCCAGACGACAGCTGTCAGGTTCACTTCCTTGTTTTGAATCACCACAAACGGAGCCAGCAACTGGACATGCTCCGCCATACCTGCACAAAGGAGAAGCAGGGAGAAACACATGAGGACACAGTTACACAAAGAGGGAGGAATGTATTTATTGGAGGGTCCGAGAGGTAGGAAGTCAACCTGTCTAGGGTTACATAAAGATGAGGGTAAGCATGAACACTGCAACTGCACACAAGACCAGGAACCCGTTTCTCCTAACATTGAGGTCTACAGACCTTGACAGCCTCAAGGGGTTCATGACTCAAGGAAGTGTGGGTAAATATCAGTTGATATGGAAGTAAATAGTTCATAGAGATCTCGAGAGATTTGTTCATTGGGTAAGTTCCATCATGCTTGTAATCAGGAGAATACATCCCTCCACACATATCCAAAGGTGCTCTAGAGGTTGCTCTTGGAAAGGGGCTATGTGGTGATGGGTCTGAGATTTCCGAGTGGTGAATCTGCATTGATTGATGAGACTTTTTTAAAAGTCAGGATAGAACAAGTACCAAATTGGACAAAGTGTTCAATCCAGTGAGGATGAATTTTACGAATAATTGTCAGGTTATGTTTCCTCTATTTTTTTCTTTACATTATTAGTGAGTAAACATGTAAGTGGAGTAGCTGAGGGACTGAATATTCAACAGTGCAGTTGCTAATGACGATGGCATGTTCTTTCCCTTTTTTGTCTAAATAGGGCCACTATCTAACACCATGAAATGCAGTATTCCACTCTGTTTGCACGCGGGGAAAGTATAAGTTACAAGGTAGAAGACAGAATTAATAACCCATTTGATTGGCACACTGAAAACAAAACAAAAAACATTGTGAGGAAAGTAGACGTTAGAATTTGGAAATAGAAGACAGCTTTAAGAACTGATCATGTATTTATCATTGCAGGGCTGTCTAGGTGGCTAACGATACTAAGCCTGTGTGACATGCCTTGTCTCCAGAGAGACTCAGACAGAAATAGAGAAGAACGATCAGAGTGCCCCGAGAGAGGAGCTTCAGACCTGACAGGGTGAATTAAAGAGGGCCGGTTGTGTTTGAGTTTCAGAAAGTGGTGTTTCATTTCAGAAGAAATTAAACTCCCTAAAACATTACTTCCGCATTGAACAGAAATGGCACGTTTCCCTGTCTCCCCTACTTCTTACAGTCCCACTGGGAATGCTAGGAGTTATATTTCATACCACTTATTACCTCCCTCAAGGAGGTAATGTTTTCGGCCGTGTTGGTTTGTCTGTTTGTCAGCAGGATAACTCAAAAACTATTCAACGGCTTTGGACGAAACTTTGTGGTGGTGTTGGTAATGACCCAAGGAACAGGTAAATGAATTCTGGTGGTGGTCCGCATCACGAACCGGAACCAGGACCATTTTTAAGATTCTTCACCATTGCTGGCCTATACATCTAGATGCCCCTAGTGACCCCAAATTGAATTGCAACATTCCAGTTTCTAACTCCACAAAAAGAAGGCAGAAAGACTTCAAATGAAAATAGGGTGTAACATAGTCAAATGTTCTATCAAGCAGCTTCCTTGATAGAGGTCTGCGCTCTCTGAGTGCTTCTAGTTCTAGCTATATTTTATGCCACTTTTTCCATTCTGTTTAGTGTGTCAGACACATACAATGACTCACAACACGTGCTCTTCTATTTGTGTTGTATGAGGCCAAGATGTGCGTATTGAGTTGGTTGTGGTTTTCTCCACTCTATATTTGTTGATGGGTGTGCATAGTATAACAGTAGATATGAAAATCATTCTGTGATCATTCTGATGATCCTACACAAACAAACAATCTGAGACAGACACACAAAGACACACACACAGTAAGATAACAGTATGCATCTGATATGTTTGCTGACATAATAATTACACAATATTGTCAATGACTGTGTAGTATGCCAGGTGGTGAGTACATACATGTAACATGCAGGTAGAGGGAGGTGCTGTCGGCACCCATCTCGTTCTCAGCGAGCGCGGTCACGCGGAATATTCCAGCACTGCGATAGACGTGCTTGATGCCCTCCTCTGCCCATGTGAGGTTTGAGTAGGACACTGACGTACCGTCACCGAAGTCCAGCTGGATTTGGGTTCGCATGGAGTCACCCTGGCAACAGAAGAAAAGAAGATTGTGAGTTTACAAACACAACACACACACACACACACACACACACACACACACACACACACACACACACACACACACACACACACACACACACACACACACACACACACACCAACAGTAACAGCCCGATATTTCATCTTATTAATCAAAATGGGCTTCACAGCAATTATATAGACTACGAAAATTATATGGCACTCTACTGTGCTAACAAAAAACCCACAGAGGGATTCTGCTTCCACACTCCTGACCCCTTTCTTGTTACATTTTGTAAAATTCAAAACCACGGCCAAAGTGCTTCTCTGTGCACGCACTGCCAAATACAGGAGAAGTCATTTTCTCAGGGCCTTCCGCCTAGCATGCCGAGACAGCAAGATAATATGGCAAAGTGCCATTTATGTAGGCCTATATACAAGGCCTTACACACTCCTGACCCTCTTTGCCCACTGAGGTGAGGGATTCTGCTAAACAAGGCCTTCCACACTCCTGACCCCTTTCTTGGGTTATGTATCCAGCTGGAGGCCATTTTGTAAGATCCATAACCACGGCCAATGAGCTGCTCTGTGCCAAAAATATCCTTCAAGTCATTTCTCAATGCCTTCTACTCAATGTGCTGAGACGGCGCGATAATATTTCGATGTAGCACTTACATATAGGCCTATATTTAGTTTTTTTTTCTTTCTTTAAAGGGAGTTGGAAGCCATGTCTTTATACAGTACTGGCTTTCAGACTTCCTCTTTTTTGTGAAAGTTAAGTGAAAGCCCATTGGGAAACTCCAACTCCCATTGTCATTGTGACACAGCACTCCACAGCACACAAGTGAACACTGCACACTGAAAAAAACAAAATTGCATTTATGCCTCACCCAAGCAAGGGGGCAGCCCTCAGTGGCGCCCCTGGGGAGCAGTGCGGCGGGACGGTACCATGCTAAGGGTACCTCAGTCATGGAGGAGGATGGGGAAGAACACTGCTTGATTACTACCCGTACCAACCTGGCGGGTCGGGAGTTGAACCGGCATCCTTTGGGATACAAGTCTGACACCCTAACCGCTTACCCATGACTGCCCTTGTGGTGTTTTGTGTCAACATTGAAACGCACTGTAGTTATGCAGTGCATTTTCATGTGTCATTGATAACCACATTTACATTTGTCCATAGTAAACACAAACAAACACTCTGACGTCACAAAGCTTCTTCTTTCTTCTAATAAACGATGTATCAAATGATTAGATGCCTTCTTTTGATTAAAAAGTTTAAAAGTTTGGAAATTAGAAACATAATATATTTTGAAGAACAAGAAGTATTAGAAGGATGAAATCTATTTACAATCTTCTCTGGTGATTAGCACAATTAGATAAAACACATCAAATACATTTAGGACTACAAAGCACCTGTAAAAAGAGACTTTATCTAAAGTTCCGCGTCTGGTTTTTGAGTGTGATTTCATTTTAATGTCCATTATAGGGCAAAACTTCTCTAAAAAAGTTTAGAAATGAGATAAATAATATACTTTGATGAATAAGAGGTTTGTGAATTGTGCCAAAGACATTCTTTGGTGATTAGTGTAATTAAAGATAACACATCAAAACTTAGCCTCCGAATCTGTGAAAAGACACTTCATGTCAATCACTTTGCAGTGCTGAACCGTGGCTCTAAAGAATACTAATTTTAAGACCTGTCATCACATAATGCATGGAGAATGACAACACAGACAGTGGAACTCTTTTTTTTTGTATTAATCACTGACCTTTTAGAATGGAAAAGAACCAAATGGGAGGCTTAGGACCGGAGAGACAGTCTCATTGCTCACATGAAAGGTGCCATGCAGTTCAACTCCTGTACCTGTGTACCTACTACCAGGGCTCTAAATTAGCACCAGGCCAAAATGGTGGTGAAATTTCAGTTTGGCTTGTAGAGAAGACCAACTTATTAGCCATTTTGGCCTATTAGTGAGTGTGTGTTTGGATAATAAAATTAACATCTACTCGCCATTTTGGCTGGTAATTGAAAAAGTCCATTTAGAGCTCTGCATACATTTATTCAAGGCCCCTGTACCTTTCATTATGTGATCGGTTACCAGCCTGGCACTGTGCCAGTAAACTTTTCCACCTCAATACAGTATATGGATTGTTATTCAAGTCTCATTGTTTTTTGTGCCTGTACTCAGGGCCGGTTCTAGTCAATTTGGTGCCCTAGGCGAGCACCACTCTTTCCTCTTTGTGGAATTAGAAATTGGCATGTATGAATATGCCATACATCTGATCTAGCATAGCTGATCTACTACCTACATATGTACTGAGTGCCCATTCATAATAATTGTCAATGCTTTATTTCCCTATATCTTCTAATTCTTTGGGACTTGGCGTGCCCCCAAGACATTTAGCGCCTGGTCTGCCTATGCCTAGCGCCGGCCCTGCCTGTACTCTATGTTGGGCTCATCCACTTCTCCAACCAGACCCTGCACTCCAACAAGGTGTCCATGTTCATCCATGATAGTTTATGCCATCTGGGTATTGCTATAACAATGGTTTTGATGGTCAATAATGCAAGCATGAATTTGTGAATACATTTTAAGGTCTAGGTTATACTCCAAGCACAAATTCCATCCTGGGAAGTTGTTTTTCTTACAAAATGCTGAGGGTGTAATGAACTTTTTCCCTTCCTCATCAACTTACCCTAGCCTAATTATTACACATATGTGCATACTTAGCATCCTAGTTCTGTCCACTCCCCTCATTCCCCTCAGTTTGGCTTCCTCATATTAGCTTATTACTGACCGTATAGGATAAAGGCTGCTGCAGGCAGTGTTGCCAGATGTGTCTGATCAAATCCCGCCCACAAGGTTCTCAAAAACCACCAAAATGTGCTAAATTCCGCCCCATTTGAAAGAAATTACATTGATTTCTATGGGCATAAAACGGCAGAAAAAACGCCAAATGGACAAATTTTCCCGTTTTTACCCGCAGACGGCCAACCCAAGTAGCCCAACTGGGAGGGTAACCGCCCAATCTGGCAACACTGGCTGCAGTGCTCCTGTCTTCCCTTCCTACAGGAGCTACATTGCAGCTGCTGCTGCCCAGCTGTCCACTACACTACTACACGAGCCAAGCTGCTAAGCAGACATTCAGCTCTGCTCTGCTGATGATGATACATTTGTACAGTGCTGTGTGTGTGTGTGTGTGTGTGTGTGTGTGTGTGTGTGTGTGTGTGTGTGTGTGTGTGTGTGTGTGTGTGTGTGTGTGTGTGTGTGTGTGTGTGTGTGTGTGTGTGTGTGGTGTGGTGTGGTGTGGTGTGGTGTCTGTGTGTGTGTGTGTGTGTGTGTGTGTGTGTGTGTGTGTGTGTGTGTGTGTGTTTGTGTTTGTTTGTATGTGTACCAGCCTATTTATGTACCCATAATAAAAACAAATGCCATCATTGTCACACTTTTCTGCATCATTGCCCTAATTATGTGTGCAATACTCGCCTTACAACAAAATGCAGGCCTACACTACGCACTTCATTAAGCTGCCCTCTGCAAGTAGTAGTCCTACTTTAAGGGTTGTCTTGCTACCATCATTACCCACAAGAAATCTGTGTCATTTATGTACTATCCGTGTTAGGTCTTGCATTTGCGCAAACATATTATGCTGATGGACAAGGTGAATTGGTCTACTCACATTACATTAAGTCTCTTCTCTCTATATCCCTCGTGGTAGCCTGACTGCTAACTCCATAACCCTCTTCCTCTCCCTGACTTTATCTGTCTTCCTGTCTAGCCAAGAACGTACAGGCTGCAGTATTCAATTATTTCTTTATCTCAGACCCAGCGGGATCCATGTCATATTAAAAACAAAACTTCACAACACAGTAAAGTTAAAAAAAAACCAGAACAACATACAAAGAAAAAAGGGGGGAAAACACAGATATATCATTATTCTCAATTCATTGTGCCACATACAGGCATGCTCGCCAGTGATTCCACATGTTAGAGAAGAGTCTCACAGAGCTACGTGCAAGGCTAGCCAGGACAGCAACTGGGCTGTTTTGTGACTCAGATGCTCTGCAAATTAATTTCTACATCAGATTACGCACAGCACAGCTGAGTATGTATACCGTATGCCGTATGCCAAATACAGTATACCGTATATATCAGACCGTTGTGCTGCTAAAAAGCCTGTTTTCCTTGTTCCTACTATCACCTTAGTTCTTGTTATGAGGAGATAAGCCTCGAGAAAAGTTCATCTCTTTTGGTACTTCAACACAGAATATATATAAAAAATAATTGAAGTCGTAAGGGAGTTTCTACACTACTCTGTGGCTAACGTGCGAGCCTAGCACTGCAGCAACATGACAAGCATCTCTAAACTGAACTGAACGTTTCTTGTCCCTCCAGTCCTAAAGGTTTAAGATAAATACTCTGTAAGCTGTGAAAGGAAAATTGAATGTATATTTCTCTGACCGAAATACTGCTTTTTGAATTGTTTGAGACAGATATTGTGTGTTAAGGGATGCATTAGGATTGAGGTTAGTTGGTAAGAAAGCCATTGTATCCCCATAGGACAAAACAAACGTGTACTTCTATAACATTAAGTTGCTTATTATGTTTGCCTTTTCTGAAAATCCCTTGTGCATATTCTGAGAATCACCTTATTATTCATAAATAGTAAGCTATTACTTCAACCACTTGGGAAAAGAAGTTAGGAGTTTGTGGTTCATTTTTCAAGATTATTGTAATCGATATCAGGGGACATTTTCCCCCCTTGGTTTTAGCACATCTATCAGACCACAGAATTCACTCAGCCATCCATAACCACATCAGCGACAGGGACTCCACAGTAATTAGCTATTCTAAATCGCCTCAGTGGAAATCATTAACAGTGAGTTAGCGCCAGCTAGCCAACTGTGCTCTGGCACTAACACTGTTTTTCTGGCCCTATTAGCTAATCACGTCCCAGAAGTTTGTGTGAGTGTGTGTGAGTGTGTGTGTGTGTGTGTGTGTGTGTGTGTGTGTGTGTGTGTGTGTGTGTGTGTGTGTGTGTGTGTGTGTGTGTGTGTGTGTGTGTGTGTGTGTGTGTGTGTGTGTGTGTGTGTGTGTGTGTGTGTGTGAGTGTGCGTGTGCGTGTGTGTGTGAGTGCGTGCATAATGGGGTGATCTAATGGGGTGATCCCCTTCTCCTCATTTGAATGTCTCCACAGAGGGATGCAGGTGTTGAGTGCAGGGACCATTTGAGCTTTCATGATTAAATATGCACACACCCACACACACACACACACACAGAAGAGAGTCCACAGAGGTGACACATGCACAAAGATGAACCTGAATGTCCACATGAGCATTCAGCAGTGTCATATAAACTCATAGGCCTGTTACAGTATATCACGAAAGTGAATACACCCCTCATAGTTTTGCAGATTTTTGAGAATATCTTTTCATAGGAAAGCATTACAGAAATGTAACTTTGACACAATGATTAGTGACCTTTTAACAACATATTTAAACGCTTACATTTCTTGTTCACTCAGAAAAAAACTAAATACAGCCATTAATGTTTGAACATGTACTCACAAAAGTGAGTACACCCCAGATTAAAATCCAGTAGAGAAGGGGCTGTGTTGGCTCGAATCGTCTCGAAATGAAACGAAATGAAAAGGGATGACAAGGGAGGTCATCAGTGTGCGTTTCAACCTTTCTTTGCATTGAACCTTTACATTTTGAGTCTGCATCGGGCTTAAATAGATTGGTGTGAGATTTGAATGCAATCCTATGGAGAATATCAGGATCTGCTTCAGTAGTCACAGTGCATGTTGACATGCATGTTTCTTTTAGGTGTATTTCAGATTACCAATGTTGACAGCATTCATGCATCCCCAAACCATGTCAGTCCCACTACCATGCTTGGCTTTTGATAGGATACACTTTTTTTTAAACTCACTTGTTTACCACCACACATGCTTGACACCATCTAAAGTACAAGCGGATTCCAGAAAAGTTGGGACACTTTGTATTTTGTGAATAAAATCAAAATGCTGGCATTTTTAAAAGATCTAATATGTTTATAAGGTAGAGCATTATGTACAGACAACATATCAGTTGTTAAAGTTGAGCAGAATTATTGTTTTGAGGTAATTATGTGATCATTTAAAATTTGACCCATGCAACAAATCTCAAAAAAGTTGGGACAGGGCCAAAACATGTTGTAATAGTTGGATAATTCTGAAAATAACAAAAGGAAGAATGTTTTAAAAGGAACTATATTGACTGCCAACATGAATGCACAAATAAAATACCATCACAGAAAGGCTGTGGCACTCAGCAGCGAAGATTTTGAGAGACTAATTACTTATCTATTACACAGAAAGATTGAATTATCAAAATTGCAGGCATATAAGGCCTATTTCCGTAATATAGAGTTCTGTGTAATCATTGCATGAGTTATGAGATCATGACATACTTGTGGTCAATAAGCAAACTATGACACTCCAACAATGACAGCTCTCGAAAAAATGACCGTAAACACAACACTTGATTAATGCACATGATGCAGACATTAAACAGTGTTGCATGCAGAAAAGCTCATTCTATGGACCTAGGAGACACGTGAAACTGTCCTCTGAGTACAGGATGGAAAATATTTATTCCTTTTTGAAAATTATGGAGTCATGCACCCTCCAGGTTATATAGAAAATTAATAATTCAGCTTGATTTAGTGGTCAGTCTGAAAGACAGCATATACGATGGTAAGGGGGTGCAGAGGTGACTTGGTTAGGGTCTTCTTACTCCTGTAGAGCATTAAAATGATTGTTGACTGCTACATACAGACTTTAAACGGCAAACATAGCTACCAATGCATTATATTTTGGAGCACCGCCTTTAGGTGTTGTCCCCTAATGGTGGCAAATTTAAATCTCTACTATGTTCCAACAGTGTGGTTCCATCATAAGAGTAAACAGGTCACAAAATTGTTTTCTTGCAGTCCGGATATGCCCATATTAAGCATAACAAAAAGGTAAACAAGTTGAAGAACACACCTATCAGTTGAGCTGCTGAAATCATGTCTCGCACATCAAAATATCAAATTTTTGAATGAAATTATGCCATCAGTCAAAGTATTTAACTGTTCAGTCTCATCCCTTGTGTTGTGTTTAGTCTTATCTAATATAAAATGCATTTTATTGGCCCTGTCCCAACTTTTTTGGGATTTGTTGCAAGGGTGACATTTTAAATGATCACATAATTACCTCAAAAAAATAATTCTGCTTCACTTTAACAACTGATTTGTTGTCTGTACATAATGTTCTACCTTGTTAACATATTGAATGTTTTGAAAATGCCAGCGTTTTGATTTTATTCACAAAATACAAAGTGTCCCAACTTTTTTGGAATCCGCTTTGTATATATTTTTTTATCTTGGTCTCTTCAGATCACACAACATGGTTCCAGTGATCCATATCCTTGGTCTGTTCATCTCTCAAACAAATTTGCTTTAGATGATGTCAAGTGTGGTGGTAAACAAGTGGGTTTTACAAAAAAGGTGCATCCTCTCAATAGCCAAGCATGGTAGTGGGACTGACATGGTTTGGGGATGCATGAATGCTGTCAACATTGGCAATCTGAAATGCACCAAAAAGAAACATGCATGTCAACATGCACTGTGACTACTGAAGCAGATCATGATATTCTCCATAGGATTGCATTCAAATCTCACACCAATCTATTTAAGCCCGATGCAGACTCAAAATGTAAAAGTTCAATCCAAAGAAAGGTTGAAACGCACACTGATGACCTCCCTTGTCATGCCTTTTCATTTTGTTTCATTTTGAGACTATTCGAGCCAACACAGCCCCTTCTCTACCGGATTTTAAGCGAAATTTAAGCGGTTAAATATGTTGTTAAAAGGTCACTAATCATTGTGTCAAAGATAAATTTCTGTAATGCTTTCCTATGAAAAGATAAACTCAAAAATCTGCAAAACTGTGAGGGGTGTATTCACTTTCGTGATATACTGTATATACAAATAGCCACCCTCACTCACACAAGGGCGAAAACTCTTCTTACAAACATGCTTGGAAGGACATGCACACAGGCCCATCTCTGTCTGTCTGTCTGTCTGTCTGTCTGTCTGTCTGTCTGTCTGTCTGTCTGTCTGTCTGTCTGTCTGTCTGTCTGTCTGTCTGTCTGTCTCTCTCTCTCTCTCTCTCTCTCTCTCTCTCTCTCTGTCTTGGAAGGCTATGCACACAGTCCCATCTCTCTCTGTCTGTCTGTCTGTCTGTCTGTCTGTCTGTCTGTCTGTCTGTCTGTCTGTCTGTCTGTCTGTCTGTCTGTCTGTCTGTCTGTCTGTCTGTCTCTCTCTCTCTCTCTCTCTCTCTCCTCTCTCTCTCTCTCTCTCTCTCTCTCTCTCTCTCTCTCTCTCTCTCTCTCTCTCTCTCTCTCTCTCAAGGACCCACCATCACCCAACTCTCTACAACACCCATGAGCGCCTTGTAAAGCCTAAATCCTGGCTAATCTCCTCTTTCTTCTCAGGGGACCAGGCACATCCTTGCCATCACCAGAAAACCACTTCTGCAACCAGCTTGTCCTTCCATTACCACAACCATTCCCCTGCTATGCCAAATGCTCGGTTATCTCTTGCTCACCATGGGACTAGAACCATCCTTGCCATACCCATCACCAAAACAACCACCCCTCCATTTCCTGCAAATCTAGTCCCCCAATATCCCACCCCATTGCACCAACCCCAAACACACACAGACCGCTGATACAGTACACTGAACACTGCAACCACAAATTCATGACCGCACTATCTTAACTCACCATTCCTAAAAAAAAAAGAACAAAAAACCCAAAGTGACTTCCCTACCACCCGTACCGCTACCAGCCAGCCCCCAAACCACTGACACAATCATCCCAAAACCACAAACCGTCACCCACAAGCTGAATCCTGGCTTATCTCCTCTTACTCAAGGGACCCCATCTCTCCCCTCAGCAGACTGCCTGCCGTACTGCACAGCACCGCAGGGATCTCTCCCAGATACACCCAGAGTGCATTAATGAACAGAGGGGACTGTGCAGGGAATAGTAACCAGCAAATATACAGTAGCTGTTTGTTGCTTATTCCACCTCTCCTTTCACTCAACAGAGTCACAGAGATATATAGACCTCTATGCAGGTATCTATGCAGAGCTTTCGCACGCGGTTACGTCCATGTGTTACATTTAAGAGGATAAATAACATGGAGGGGGACAGAGTCACGTTTCTCACTTTTTAACTTTTGTATCAAATACAACGAAACTAAATATATTCTATAGACTCACTCTCTCTCTCTCTCTCTCTCTCTCTCTCTCTCTCTCTCTCTCTCTCTCTCTCTCTCTCTCTCTCTCTCTCTCTCTCTCTCTCTCTTTTTTGTCTCCATTTCTCTACCCTCCCATTGAGCCAACAATCTCAGAGCTCTGTGCGTGTGTGTCTGTGTGTGTGCGCGGGTGTGTCTGTGTGTGCGCGCATGGGTGTGCATGTCCATTTGCAGAGACCTCTAATCTACTGTGTGTATCCTGACAAGCCCAATGAAAAGATAGCTGTCACCCTGCCATGCCACTTAAATGTCACCACTTTGTATGGGCGTGTCAGCGGGTCCCATATATTCAACTGGCACCATGGCTGACAAAAATGCCAGCATGACACACTTTGTGGAAGAGCAGGGATGTATTGTGTGTCTGTTTGCGTGTGTATATGTTTGTGTGTGTGTGTGTGTGTGTGCGCGAGTGTGTGTGTGTGTGTGTGTGTGTGCATGCGTGCGTGTGTGTGCGCGCGCTTAGAGAAAATGAGCTGCAGTCTGTGGTTAGCCACACTGTGCCACAACAGGTCAAAGACAGAAGTTGAGTCTTTTCATCAAATCATAAATGTGTGTGTATCTCTGTGTGTCCTTTTGGGTGTCTGTCTGGGTCTGCATGTACAGTATGTACAGCATGTGTCTCTTTATGCGTGTCTGTGTGCGCAAAAGAATAGAATGGATCAGTGGGAGACGTATGGTAAGCAACTGCATAAGTAAATGCGTCATCCATTTTCATGTACCATTCTTGAAACTTGTGTCATCCGTCAATCCAAAATTTGTTGTGCTCATCTTCTGTCTTAATATAGCTACACATGATTTTTATGGGTTAATGGATTAGTTTACTGTTTCTCAACGGGGGCGGTACAGCCCCCCAAGGGGCGTTGTGGAGCTCTAGGGGGGGCGTTCTGGAAACCATTTCAAGTTTTTTGATGCAATGTTGCCCCAGACGTCACTGGAAATTATACACTGACAGAAATCAATGTCAAACAAGCCAATTCCATTCCATTGTTCACACAGCCTAATATAGAGAACCATTTGGAAAAATGTCTGACAGGGGACGTGTTGGGCAAATGGGAATATGTTTGGTCTGTTTGATTAGCTGTCATTGTGCTTGCACATCCTCCTTAATCCTACCAGAACAGGAAGTATCACCATGGGAACAAAGCAAAAAGGTTCAGCAAAGGGGTGTGGAGATAAAGGAGGCCAGGTCTGTTCACTCATGTCTGAAGGAAGATCTCTGTCTACACGTCTGTCAGGAATCACAAAGACTTTTCATGATTGAAAAGGGTGATGCACAGGGGAACAAGGTGACTTGTCAGACAAGAAAGTAAAAACAAAATCCATGGTCCTCTTTAATTTTCAGAAAAAACTGAGCTCACAAGACAATGGCTCTTATACCAATTACAGAGAAGATTCTCAGTCAACCGTGCTAATCAAAAGGAGATTTACGCAACTGAATTTCTTTGTTCATCTAAAGAGCTTTTTCAGTTCCACCCAAATGGTGTATGGTAGAAGATGGGTTCAGTGACTCACTGTCTTCTCTTCAACTTGTGTATATGAAGAGTTCAGATGCAAAACCCCCTAAGTGCCATTTCAAAAAATAATCTTAAATCATTTTTATTTAATACAAAGCTATCAAAATTGCAATTTTGTTTTATTTTATTTATGTTATATAACTATTTATATGTATTATCAAGTACATGTATGTAAACCAAACCAACAACGGGGTTCTCTAAAAATATAAAAGTGCAGGTCTTCAGAAATGGAGTTAAGGGGTTTTGCATCTGAACTCTTCATATGTAGGCTACATGTAGTTCTTTTATAATGACTAGTACTCTACCTTTTTGGTGTTAAACAAACGAATAAATAGGAAAAGGAGTTTGTCTTGCACTGTTTATTAACATAAGTAAATAAGCAAATAATTCATTATATTACATGGGGGAAAGGGAGTGTGTATTGCACCTACAGTATCATCCATTAAACATGTAAAACCGTCTGCTTCTGTCTGGCCACCAGGCAGCAACCCAGCCACCCTCATCTCCTCTCCTCAGCAACCCAGCCACCCTCATCTCCTCAGCAACCCAGCCACCCTCATCTCCTCTCCTCAGCAACCCAGCCACCCTCATCTCCTCAGCAACCCAGCCACCCTCATCTCCTCAGCAACCCAGCCACCCTCATCTCCTCCGCTTCATGAATATAAATGAAAAATCCACACATTTCACCAGTTCACACACTACAATTCCACCTACAGTTGTTTTCGCTCTCAAAATTGCCATTACCACAGTATGAACATCCTATATCTCAATCTCTTCATCTATCCGACCATCCGTCCATCCAGCCATCTGCCTATTGACCCATCTTTTCTTTTAAATCAACAAACAAACTCCCAGGCTTTTTCCATCTTTTTTCTGTCCTTTCAGAAATTAAGTTTCTCCCATCACACCATGCAATGGGTTCCCCTCTTTCCATCTATTCATCTTGCCATTCTTACATTCCTCCTGTTTTTTTTTTTTTTTTCCAAAATACATGTAGTCAATCATAGTATCCAAATTCAGTCAAGACTGAAAAAAATCTTGATTTAAATAATCCGTAGTAGTGGTCAGCAAATACACTCTGACAGTCAAAGCAAGCAGACAGTCTGAGTTTATATGCAAAATGGCCGACACCAAGTCAACACAATCTGTTCTCGCCATCTGAACACAGACACCAAATGGCCGCATTTTGAAGATGTCTTACATACTTAGCATGTGGCCATATGTCCCTCTCTGCACCAATTAATGGGTACGCAAACATGCCCAGAAGGGCGCCTGGAGGTGCCATGAACAGGGCTGGGGAGAAATAGGGCCCTGGGCACTTTTGGCTGAAAGGGGCCCCTCATGGGGGAGAAATAGGGCCTGGGCACTTTTGGCTGAAAGGGGCCCCTCATCGTTAGCGACGTAGAACTGACTCACCGATGGGCCCCGCACTCTCGTGGGCCTCTATTTTCAAATTATTATTATTTTATTTTTTTACATGTCTGAAAATAGGGGCCCACAAGGGTGCGGGGCCCACCGGGAAATGCCCGGTATGCCAGATGACCAGTCCAGCCCTGGCCATGTGGATTACACAGAGCAATTGGCCTGGAAGGCTCGTGACAGGCATAGAAAAATCCAGAATGGTATAATTCAAAAAATTCAGAATATATGATATCATTTCCAGTGACCCCACAACCTGATCATGCGACAGCTCATGCACCCACGCACAAACTCAAGGGCAGAGGAGATACACACAAAGATATGAGAGGAGATAAGTAATAACCAACTTCACCTGTTCCAGTTGTATCAGGAAGGTGACGTTGGAGTGCAGGGCTGCTGTGAGTTTGCCCTGGCTGGTCCTCAGCTGGAGGCCGCGTGGAGGCCTGTTAGTGCACGTCTGCCGCCGGGCCATGTACATGTCATTCACCCCCTTAGTGCAGTTGTTGGCCGCCACCTTACGGTATCTAAACAAATAAAGAGGATGAGAAAGGGTTAATGCAAGAAAAGTATGAGTACTATTTTCATAAAATAAATTTAAAAAGTGTTAAGTGTCAAATTTGTAGTGCCTCAATGAAAGTGTGTCAGAGCACTAAGCTGCCGGCACGCAAGCATGCACACACACACACACACACACACACACACACACACTAAGCTCAACCACCAAAAGAGACACTAAAAGAGGCCCATGGGTACAGCAGTGTGGGCTGCCAATATTGCATTTCTACTAAAGAGGAGAGACCACAGGTGTTGTATGGGGATACTAATGAATTCAATTTCAAGTAATACTGGGGCGGAAAAAGTGGCAGTGTAAACTCTCACTCACTCACTCACTCACTCACTCACTCACTCACTCACTCACTCACTCACTCACTCACTCACTCACTCACTCACTCACTCACTCACTCACTCACTCTCACTCACTCACTCACTCACTCACTCACTCACTCACTCACTCACTCTCTCTCTCTCTCTCTCTCTCTCTCTCTCTCTCTCTCTCTCTCCCTCTCTCTCTCTCTCTCTCTCTCTCTCTCTCTCCTCTCTCTCTCTCTCTCTCTCTCTCTCTCTCTCTCTCTCTCTCCTCTCTCTCTCTCTCTCTCTCTCTCTCACACACACACACACACACACACACACACACACACACACACACACACACACACACACACACACACACACACACACACACAAACACCTGCCTAAACACTACTTCCAGACATTGATTACATTACAGCCACTCAGAGAGAGCCACAGCTCCTGGCAGAGACCAGAGACCTCTTCGCTTCCACAGATTGTCCACAGCAATCAGCAGCAGTAGCAGAGGTGGCTACGCTTCCCGTCCAACACTCAACACCCACAATCCCCTCTGCCCTTCTTGATGATCAGGGGTAGAGAGGTAAGGTACTCCTCCACCAACAGTCCCCTCTGCCCTTCTTGATGATCAGGGGTAGAGAGGTAAGGTACTCCTCCACCAACAGTCCCCTCTGCCCTTCTTGATGATCAGGGGGAGAGGGGTAAGGTACTCCTCCTCCATCCCTTCATCATTCTCTGCTGGTGGCCCTGCTTCCTCCACTGACAGCAAACTCAGCAAAATTGTCCAATATGGATATTATGTGTTAAAAAAAAAGTGGGAGAAGGGATTAGGATGTGTGTTTGTGTTTGTGTGTGTGTGCGCGTGCGCTCGAGACTTTTTGCCTCAATGCTCTAAAGCGGTGGCTCTCAACCTTTTTTGAACAAACACTCCCTTGACCTCATCATAAGCCTCTCAAAGACCCCTTGACCTCACCATAAATCTGTCAATGATCCCCTTAGTATTAAAAGATATAATAGACTAATACCCCCCAATGGGAACTAAGCCCCGGCCCCACTCAGTTGTATCCTTCTCAACACCCCCTGTTGAGAAACACTACTCTAAAGAAATGTGATGTAGATTAGTTTACCCAGTGCTGTTGAGGTAGTAGATTAGTTTACCCAGTGCTGTCGAGGTAGTTTGTAGTAGATTAGTTTACCCAGTGCTGTCGAGGTAGTAGATTAGTTTACCCAGTGCTGTCGAGGTAGTTTGTAGTAGATTAGTTTACCCAGTGCTGTCGAGGTAGTTTGTAGTAGATTAGTTTACCCAGTGCTGTTGAGGTAGTTTGTAGTAGATTAGTTTACCCAGTGCTGTCGAGGTAGTAGATTAGTTTACCCAGTGCTGTTGAGGTAGTAGATTAGTTTACCCAGTGCTGTTGAGGTAGTAGATTAGTTTACCCAGTGCTGTTGAGGTAGTAGATTAGTTTACCCAGTGCTGTCGAGGTAGTTTGTAGTAGATTAGTTTACCCAGTGCTGCTGAGGTAGTTTGTAGTAGATTAGTTTACCCAGTGCTGTCGAGGTAGTTTGTAGTAGATTAGTTTACCCAGTGCTGTTGAGGTAGTTTGTAGTAGATTAGTTTACCCAGTGCTGTCGAGGTAGTTTGTAGTAGATTAGTTTACCCAGTGCTGTCGAGGTAGTTTGTAGTAGATTAGTTTACCCAGTGCTGTCGAGGTAGTTTGTAGTAGATTAGTTTACCCAGTGCTGTTGAGGTAGTTTGTAGTAGATTAGTTTACCCAGTGCTGTCGAGGTAGTATATCAGTTTACCCAGTGCTGTTGAGGTAGTAGATTAGTTTACCCAGTGCTGTTGAGGTAGTAGATTAGTTTACCCAGTGCTGTTGAGGTAGTAGATTAGTTTACCCAGTGCTGTTGAGGTAGTTCTGTCCCTGGCTGCAGCTTCTTGATACAGTAGCTGGATTGAACCAGAAGGACGGCGAACAGTTCCCATCTCCACGGCGCTCGTATCCATAGTCACTGGGAGGGGTAGAGGGTGATGGGGGTGGGGGGATTTCATTAGTTACCATAGCCTGACACGATGATTACCAACTTGTGAGATTAAATGCATGACAGAGTATAATATTATAGTTGTAATCAGCATATCAATACCATAATATTGCTCATGCTGGCATATCAATACTAATGTCATGTCATGTCATGCATATTGGATGTCTACAATTACGAGGTTCAATTTTGTGATGGCAATAGCGATCTATCTAGCTGACATTTCTTCACTACCACTGTGACATGTTTTGCTGGCCGTCGTGGCATAAATAAAAGGTTGTACAATAAATGCAGACAGTCTTGGTTTAGCCCACTTCAAGGTAAGACACTCAGCAGTAAAAAGGGCATAGTAATTCATTAGTCACAGCTATGTTTAGACAGGAAATTGTCCCTTAAATGATAACTTCACCCTCCTGTTATCCTCAAATATTGTAGCATCTGTTATCCTTGGGGTCAGTTTGAACCCAGCCGCTTTAATGTCTACAAAATCAGGCATTCCAACAACACATTACTGTATTACACCCCCCAAAAAAAATTAGGAGAGAAGCCATACTTCTTCAAGTCCCACACCTCTCTCTCCCCCCTCAGGCCTTAACAGGTTTTCTGGTTGTTTATTACCTCTCCTCTTTAACTCCCCAATGTTCCAGCTCACACACACACCTTTAAGGCGGACGGAAGTGGAATGACTGCCCTTTGCAAACCCACCATGGACATTGATTTAGTAATTAATTACAAGAGGTGGGTAGTGGAAAGGTAAATAGAGGTAGAGAAGTAGGGGTAGGTGTGTATGTCTGTGTGTGTCTGTAGGGGGGGGGGGGCTTTGTCACCCATGATAAGAACTTGGAGAAAACCTCAGCAAAGCCATTTGGTTTTATTTTGTTGTTTGAGACTGCAGTAGAGGTAAGATCCTTGAGGGATTCAGTGGATTTTTGTTGTTGCAAATTTGATATTGTCAGCATACTTTTCCTTAATTCTCAGTGACCGATATTTCACAAACATTTCCTTTTTCTCCCAAATCGATAGAGTAAAAAGACCAACTTTAACTACTTTAAATTGCTCTTCTGCTGTCTGATAAAAAAGCAGACGTTCCTAAACTTTGCATACAAACTCACTGTATTTACTGTGGGCCTATTGGTGACCTGTCACAGTGATATAGCGGGTATATCAGTTTTTTAGAAGAAGATACCGCACACTCTTGTCCATCGTTCTGCAATTTATTAAGAAAACGACGTTTCGGCCCGTATGGCCTTTCTCAAGTTTTTTCTCGAACTTGAACGCAAAAACTTGAGAAAGGCCATACGGGCCGAAACGTTGTTTTCTTAATATCTATCATTTACCTTTTCCCCCAAAATATGTAGAGTAAAAACATTATCTTTAACTACTTTAAATTGCTCTTCTGCTGTCTGATAAAAAGCAGATGTTCCTAAAATTTGCATACAAATTATATTTACTGTATTGGTGACCTGTCACAGTGATATAGCAGTAACACTAATGGCCCTACATGCTCACTCGCCGTGAATATAAACTATGCTTATCTGACCAAGTCATGGCCAATGCTACGCTAACTATGACTGTTATTGGCAGAGAGCTGGAATGCAGCCAAACTATGTGGCTTGCTCCCTGCACATGCTCACTGATTCAAGTTGACATTAAGGGGGGGAAAGACTGGCATAAAGATTACTCGTCTCCTGCACTGTAGTGACATGACGTGTTTAAAACAGGAAGTCGCCTTCAATTGATAGGTATGCGCCATTACAGAGAGAACTGGGTGAACCATTGTGCATCTAACTGTTTCCCATTGGACCAAAAATAACCATTCTAATCATTACCATTTGATTGATCCAAAGAGTCTTCTTATATTATGTACAGTTCCTTCTAACACATGACATCATACAACATGGCATCATAAATTATATCATATGTCTGTCCTGTACCCATATAGGGTCTGAAAGTGTGTCATACAGAGCTATACTTGTGTTGTCAAAGCTGTGTCACAAATACTGGACTTGCTCACCATTCGAAGTCGTGGGCTCTGCAGATACAAGGCTCGCTGGAGAGCACACGGTTGTATCCAGGGCCCAGCATGCAGTTACTCGCCGGCCGCCGCTTCATGTAGATCTGCTTCTGCCCCATCACACATGGCTCACCCTGGAGGAGGAGAAGAAGAAGAAGAAGAAGAAGAAGAAGAAGAAGAAGAAGAAGAAGAAGAAGAAGAAGAAGAAGAAGAAGAAGAAGAAGAAGAGGAAAAAAACACAAGAGATAAAAGAATCACAAACAAAGAGAAGAAAGGAAAAGGTGATGATAAGTTAAGTAGAGTACAGTAGTGCTTATCCCTGGAAAGATTTTGAGATTTTGAAAATATTTTGAGGGCATATCCAGGAATAGGCAGAAATATAAACATTAATCTGCCTTCACCAAAATAATTCTCTTTTCTGATTGGCTGATGGGGAGACCATTAACTCCGTGGAACTGGGTAAGCGTCTATTGGACGCATGTAACTTAGGTGCGCATAGAAACTTCATTTGGAGCCGACTGTATCTAAGTCTTTAGAAACCATGCACATGATCAATGGAATATAGGGATGCAAACGATGAATCGATTAATCGACTTTAATCGATCAATGCATTAATCGATTAAAAAACATTCATCGCAATTAATCGACAATTCAACTGACAAGAGACCCAGGTGAAATGGGCATGTGAAGAGTGTGTGTGAAGAGGGGTGTGAATAGTGGGAATATATAAATCACCTTCGGATTAAAGAATTGAAATAGAATTAATTTAAATGTAGTATTTTACCTCAATTTTTAATGAAAATGTTTAGATTCAGTAGTTTTTTTTCCCGAGAACCATTGAGATTTCGGTGGAGAAACGCCGCTTATCAATTAATCGTAAGTCGATCGATAAGAATATCAACTAATGATTAATGAATTAATCGATAATTTGCATCCCTAATGGAATATTAAATAATCACAATGTCAATTGCATTCCAAATGAACATTCTAGCCGCGTCTTAAGTTACACGAGTCCGTAAGTGGAGCATCTATTTGGCTCACCAGATTCTGGTGCAGTTGGCGTTGTTTCTGCAACTTTACAGACAGCAGTAGATAAAAAAATACCTTACCCTAACAACAGATAAGCGGGACAACGGGCTTCGAGGTCGACCAGGTCTAGCCTGATTATCATCGACTTTCAAATCTCTTCGAGACTTGGTCTGACCAAGAGCATAACAATTAACTTTTCCCAAACGACATGGTTGACCCGCCTCCCTAGGTTTGCTACTGGTTGACGGGTTTCTGACAAAGTGGGTGGAGTTCCTGATTTTTCAGGATATCAGAAACGATATTTACATTACTCTTGACCTGACTAGAAGCAACGCCGAAAATGTTGCGTCACTAAGAGGGCGTGGCCTGGCTAGACCGGTTCCACAAAGTTAATGTCTTGCTGGAGCCAATGTATTTTTTCCTGTCCTACCCTGTTGGCACTGTACCTGGTTGTGGAGGTGCCAGGTCTGGTAGTCCCCGTCTGTGCACCTCTTGCTGAAGAGTGACTTGTAGTCGATCTTAATGAGCTGCCACTCTGATCGATGGCTGAAATGTCCAAAAAACCTTTCCAAACAAGAATATAAGAGAATTTACCACAAATCTGTCAATCATACCTGTTCCTTACAGACTCATTCATTCTCTCCCATCCACACACGCACACGCACACGCACACACGCGCACACACACACACACACACACACACACACACACACACACACACACACACACACACACACACACACACACACACACACACACACACACATACAAAAGACATACACACACACACACACACAAAAATGATGCATATAAATCATAAAAGCTGTTCATGTATGCCAGGAGGACTCACGTCATGATCTGGTTGTCTATGCCCGGCTCCACCAGCACGCCGTCCACAAACAGGGGCACCATGGAGAAGGAGTGGCGGTCCCACTGACGACCCTCGTCAAAACTCACCCTGTGGGGACACAGAGACAGACACAGGATCACTATATCGTATAGACAAGACAGACTGGCTCAACCTCAAAGACCAAAGATAGAGATAGAGATATAGACAAACACCCGTGCAAATGTAAATGAGAAATTATAAGATATATTGTTAAGATCAGGAGAGAGAGATGCAGACACAGAGAGAATTACGAAAAAAACATGAAACGCCAAAACCCTAGAACATAAATGTTTAGATCTTCAGACACATTTGATTGGAGTAAAAAAAAAATGCTTTTCTGCCAGGTATTGATGAGTCTTTAGTGCAGGTTCAGTTGTAAGTTTAGGAACATTTCATATAGATTTTTCCATTCAGCATTTTTTTTACTTCTAGGACCCCCCCGAATACAATTTTTTCCTTAATATTTAGTGGCAAATCCAAGATGGCTGCCATTGTGTACAGAACATTCGCCATTAATGCTGTTTTAAGGATTGAATTTCTTCAGTTAATCTTTTTTTTTATTTCCAGGACAAAATTTCATAGAAAACCACTTGTTTCCAATGTTTTGCTTGTTTTTTAGTGGGAAAATCAAGATGGCTGATCGTATTTGGCAAAATTGGCATATTTCAGCCATTATTGACTTTTATTGGTAATATTTGGCTGAAGTCAGCCATCACACGAACGAAATCCATTACAAAATCCAAGATGGCCAACATTTCATATAGCAAAATCAATATTAACATAATGATGTCAGGTCTATAAAGTCATTCATTTGTGAATTTAAGCACATAAGATTGTGTGCAGGTCCAAATTATTGTTCAAACAAAAATTACTATGAATCAATTAATGTACAGTACCTGTTATGCAGTGCTACCTGTACAGTAGTATTGCATATGCACTGGTTTGGCTGCCTATGTCATGGCCAAGGTCTACAAAGTTGCTTCAGGGTCGGCTTCAGCTTATCTGAAGGCTATGAAACCAAAATGTTCTGCCTGGGATGCTGCAGTCCTCCAATTCCAACAATCTTGCCATGCTCTCTGCTCACAGAACTAGGCTCTTTGGCATGACAGTCAGTGTACACCCATGACCCTAGTAATGGCCACACCATCATACCTTTGTAAGACCTTTGGCATCATGAAGTATTGGTGGCACAAGTGTGAATGTAAATTGTGTCTGCCTCCAGAAATTTTGGGGCCCACAAAAGATTTGATTTTTGGGCCCCCATAAGGGCCCCTGTCAGTGCTGTCAGTGCTTGGACCCTTAGAATCTGTAACAACTTTCCCCCCCTAGCGGCGCCCATGTCTGATGCTACAGAGTATTCTCTCTATATTAATGTGTGGAATGAGGTGGTCCTATTGCCCACTCTTCTGGATAGTTCTATGAAATGAATTAATAGGATTGTTTTGTACTTCCTGATCAGTCTATAGAGTTTAGTTGGAGGCAACAGGCCTTTTTTTGCAACTGGCAAATTGCAAGCCAATCTTTGCGCACAACATTTAAGGTGTGTCACCCCAAACTTCAGATGTTCTACCTCTGAGACTGAGGCATCGTGAGGATGGACAGAGGGCTCCACTCCTGTCATAAATCACACCGGCTCCACCTGCTGCTATGCTATTGAGATCAGGGGTCAGTTCAGATATAGATGAGATCTAGGTTATTTGCTCGTTCAAGGGTTTTTGGACACCATGTTGAATTTTGGCAAAATATGAGATACATGTTGATAACGTGCCTATCAAAATATTACCAATAGGCGTACAATACTGCAGAATGGCTTTATAGACCGTAGCCCCTTAATGCACGCCTTACCTCCTGTGGCATGCTGTAATAGTCATTGAAAGTTAACTACCATGATAGCACTACAATACTATGAAGTATTGTATTAGTAATGCACTACAACTTGGTCATTGCCATTCTGGTAACAGCAAATTTATAACGCCATGTCTTAATGGGTTAAAACATTAAAATGTCCTTATTTTGCTATAATGTCAGCAATCTTGGATTTTGCTTCTGAAAGTTAAAGGGAAAATAAAAACAAGTTGTTTTGTATTCAGAGGGGGTCCTACAAATAAATAGGATAAGACACATTAGCTGGTCATAAAAAGAGCCGTTCAATGCCTTTTCTGATGTCATGTTGAATTTTTACAACAGATTGAATAATTTTTGAATGAAGTTCATGTAATGGCTGACTGAACAGTCCTTTATCCATTGTGAATATTACAAATACAAGAAAAAACAATGACTTTAGATACCTTAAAACACCAAATACATAATTTATGCTACATGTCATGTCAGCCATCTTGGATTTTGGTACTAAAACTTAAGGGTCGGGGGTGGAAACAGGTTATTTTTTTGTTCAGGGGGTGTAGGAAATATAAAAAACACCAATTCCAAAAATGTATGAGACATGTTTCTTTCAATTACATTCAATTGTGTTAGAATATGACCATATATCCGCCATCTTGAATTTTGGGCGTTTCCACTTCAGAAAAAAATTGGAAACAGGTGGATCTGAAGACTATGGGGTCTGTAGTTGATAAAAAACGCAATTTGGAAAAATCTATATGAAATGTTCCTAAACCTTATTTTTGAGACAATTGAACCTGCACTACTTGGGCAAAGTTTTTATTTTCAATCGAGTAGTATCAGAGAGTCCGCTTACACCTAATTAGTTTAATTGAAAACTGATAAAAGAACTGGAAGAGAAAGAAAACCAAAAGAAACAGAACAAGAAGATGAAGGATCTTTTCATCAAAACGCTGAAAATTATGTGGGAGATGCATGTGAAAAAAAAATATTTCAAAAGACCTGCGAATGGAGGTAGGCAGGCAGGCATGCACACACACAGGCAGGCACGTACGCATGCACAAACACAGACACAGACACACACACACACACACACACACACACACACACACACACACACACACACACACACACACACACACACACACACACACACACACACACAGGGCAAACAACAAAACAATACACCGTCAGAGGTTTTTGGCAAGTTTACAAACGGATCAAAAGCGACTCCCCGAAAATAGGAATGCTTTGTACTGAAACGGCTACAAAATGGGGAGGAAACGAGGAGAAGGGAGGCGAGGAGAGCCAGAGGAGAACCTCTGGAGGTAGTGAACAAGGAGCAGATGAAGGGGAAGTGAAGTGTGAAAATATACTAGAGCGATGTGGGGATTTTAAACTTTCATCCTGGAAGAGGAGTGGAGCGAGATCTATTGATTTTGACGGCTTATCAACATCACCTCTGAGGGGGAGACAGGATACACACACAGGAGTGATTCTACGATTCCCCTACGCTTTTGGCAAAAGCAAAATGTCAATTATCAGTATTTTTTTTCAACTAAATGACCTAGATGTTTACATAGTGTATATATTTAAGTTTCCAAACAAACAAATTGGCAAGCTTAATCTTAAATAATTTGATAAATACTCTAATGAAAGCGAACATTTGCTTAATTATTTTGTCAACAGTGTTATGGACAAATACTATGTCATTTCAAACATATATAAAAATACTACAGAGTTGAAACAATATATGTTTGAAAGTGCTTATGTCCCTTAGCAGTAATGTTGTCATTAATCTGTGCAACTGATATAGAAAATGTGATTGTTGAGCTTCATAAGTAGGATTTTATGAGTCACTGTGATACAGACTGACACATTTTTCATCATAAATCCCTGTAACGTCTGATTTGAATATAGTCACCCTCCTTACACAAGACTTCCTTCTCCAGAGATAATCCCTAGTGTATGTTCATAGGATTTTTCCAACACATAAGGGATCAATAGCGCAAAAACACTTTCAAAACAGTCAACCGTGTTACTCAACTGTGTTACGGTCAACAGTGCAGGGGAACAAGTCGGCACTTTTTTATGAGAAAAAAACAGAGCAGACAAACCCATCTCCCTAGAACACAAATTATTTTGTTTGTTTGTCTGTCAATATGGATATAAATTGGCAAAAACATACTCCTCCTCAACTGTCATCAGTGTTGCCAGATTGGGCTGGTTCCCGCCCAATTGGGCTGCTTAGGATGGCCGTGTGCGGGTAAAAATGGCATCTATCAGAAAAACCTTCCCACTGCCATATAAATCAATAGAATTGGGCGGGTTTTTAGGGCGGATTTTGATCATTTTTTGGGCTGGAAATCATCAGCCTCATCTGGCAACCCTGACTGTCATACTTAATTGTAACACCATTGACGTTAACACCATTGACATTTCAGCCATTTTTATGGTGTTGTGCTAACTGAGGACCTCAGAAGTTCCACCACAACACCTTAATCAATTCATGTATCTGTATGCTTTATCTGTGTTTTTTTACATGTGATTTCTAATTCAGATTCTTATGAATATGTTGATAACACAGTTGACAGGCAATTTTCCCGCTATGAGAACATGAAAAAGAATGGATTAAATTATGGAAGGATGGAGCTCAAAATTTACCAAAATGTCTTCCCGTATCCTGCCAAAGAGGTTATGACATCACGTGATGTTATTCGTATGGCCTAAGACCAAACCATTACTGATTTATGGAGGAGGTTTCAGACCGTGACACGGTTAACACAGTTTTCGTGGACACACACAAAATGGCAAATTTCATGTATAATGGAAAGGACAGTGGTCTTTCTGACAGTTTTGTGATGATTACTGTGAATCAACATTTGCAATCGTCTTGGGCAAAACAAGTTTCTTTACATGCTAATATGAAGACTGAATCTGACATTTGGAAAACAGGACGGCATGAAAACGCCCAAAACCAGTATTAAATATTCATTCTTGCTGAGGGAAATAATGCTATGTCTACACTTTCTGTATTATATGAAAGATAAATGTTTTCTAATGTCCAAAACATCATTGGATGCAGTGAATAGTTAGTGGAATTGCCAAATAACATCCACGGACTTAAAAGTGTAGGCGAATTAGAGAATCACTCACAGGTAACACTGACATACCGCACCTCATACCACACACCACAAGCAAATACACACACGCACGCACACAAACAGGCACACATATACACACGCGCACACACGCATGCACACGCACACACACACGCGCGCGCACACACACACACGCGTGCGCACACAACAAATAAACAAACAAAACACACACACACACACACACACACGCACACACGCACACACACACACACGCACACACCCTACAGCCTACAGCCTTCTGCATGCCAAGCTCAAAAGTAAAGTAACACGTGAAACTGGATGCAAGACACTGACTGCCATGTGGTGGCTGACACTGCTGCACCTGGATGCAAGAGACTTGCTGACTTGTTAGGGCCAGATCAGCCTGGATGCAAGAGACTTGCTGACTTGTTAGGGCCAGAACAGCCTGGATGCAAGAGACTTGCTGACTTGTTAGAGGCAGAACAGCCTGGATGCAAGAGACTAGCTGACTTGCTAGAGGCAGAACAGTCTCATCATGGTGTACTGAGAACAGCACAGTACAGATACGCAAACACATTGGCATCCCTTTGAACTGTGCAGGGAGACAGGTCAGGATGCAGAATCTGATGTTATGTAATAGAAATGATGGATGAAAGGGGGAGAGAGAGAGAGAGAGAGAGAGAGAGAGAGAGAGAGAGAGAGAGAGAGAGAGAGAGAGAGAGAGAGAGAGAGAGAGAGAGAGAGAGAGAGGGAGAGACGGACGGACTGATGGTGAAGTCAGCCATCGAACAAAATAACATTTTACATTGATACTATATGTGTACACATTGAGAGTATTTTTATAGCACATGATCGTAAACAAAGTTTCAGTTCTCTTGGGAAACAGAAAGAAGAAAATATTATCTAAACTAAGACTGTTAGATAACTAACCCTAACCGAAGGCAGAAAACAAAGCTGTTATTGATTTATTTACCTGGGCACAGCAAGAAGAGGAGTGTGAAGACCTTTTTTTTAAAAAAAAATATCTTTTTTTTATTGCCCGAGCATATCTTCAATATATTTGGGACCTGTAGAATTCGAGATGCATTATGTCTCTCATCTTCTGCAAACCTAATGCATAGCCTCTCTCTTGAGATGGGGTCGCCGGCGGGCCTATTCACCATTTGCTGAAAATACTCAACTACATCATAACAACATTGCTATGACAGTGCAGAGTCAGACAGCCTTCAGTAACAGACTAAGACATAGCCATTGCAATTTTGGTGACAGTAAGGTTATAACATAAGCTCTGCACTAAGGGGTTAATTAGGTGTTTTACAAACCAATGATGCCCACAAAACTGGCCTGTGTGACCTGCTTGTTTGACTCACTGATATGACAGTATAATGATGTACTAGACTCCCAGATGTCATGCCAGTGCGTTCACACAAAAAGGGCCGGGTTTTCCAGTCATGTCAGTGCTTGCAATACGAGTCCAACTAATTAGAGTGAGGAGGTCAACAACAAATGTACGAATGAATGCACTGGCTCACAAACAAGATGTAGTGAGCATCTTAAATTGTACCTCGACTGGTTCTCGCTGCATCCATCGTTTTTCTCCTTCTTTTCCTCCCCTCCTTTCCTTTTTTCTTATATCTTGCTGTCTGTATGTTTCTCCCAAATTCCTTCTGCTCTTCCTACTGTTTTCATAACACCTTTCACTCTTCGATCATATTCTCCTCTTTCTCCTTTGCTGCCTCCTTCTTCAAGTCAAGTCAAGTAGGTTTTATTGTCAATTTCTTTACATGCACTGGTCATACAAAGAATTTGAAATTACATTTCTTGCTTTCCCATACAGACATAGACTAATCTAGGTAAGGACATAGACAGTGTAGACATAGACAGTACTTATACATGGACTTAAGACAGTATGGACATAGACAGTGCTCATACAGGCATTTAAAGTGCAAGACTTCTTCCCCTCTTCCCTGATCCCTCCCGGTCTTCATCATACTGACCGAGGTAGGAGTGATGCATTTACAAACTTAAACCTAACATAATTAACAGCTTCTCTTTTTTCTTTTATAGCTACACAATGCAAATGAGTAATTGTCTTGCCCTTGGCCGTATGTCGGAGCCGCATGAATCCAAATTTAGCATGGTCTGTATGTAGGCTGGATGGTTTAACCTTGATAATAAGACACCTTGAAGCCAACCACCATACCTTTTACAGATGCTGGCAGGGGCGAGAATGACAGAGGTCCTTGTTGTTGAGCGGTTATCCTTTTTTTCCATTCACTGAACGTGAAACACTGAGCTGGTGTTTTTAGAACCACTTCTGTATGGATATTTCCTTGTCTTTTTTTTTAGAACTGAATTGATGCGGGTGGAAGATGGAATGATGTAAAACAGTGGTTCTCAAACTTTTTGTGTGAAGTACCACCCGAGAAAATATTGAGCTCTCCAAGTACCACCTTCACAACCAACATTACAAAGTGGAAGTAAAGGCTTTCGTCCAGCATGACGAAAATGTGGACTACTGTAACACAAACGTCCCTGTCGATTGATTTTGAAAATGCAACTGTATCGTAAAGTAAAACAACAAAGCAACAAACTTGCTCAGCCTTCAAATCAATGCACAAAAAAAATATTCTTCCAAGTACCACCAGAGATGTCTCAAGTACCACCAGTGGTACACGTACCACAGTTTGAGCACCACTGATGTAAAACATTTCCCATTTTGTAGTGTTCAGAGCATCTTGTAAGACACAAATCCTGCTCTGGGCTCACTTCATACTCTCTAGCCTGCAATACGAGTCTTGACTAGCTCTTCAGTTCTCGTCATTGAGTAAGCAAGACAGCTAGAATACGTCAGGCAATGGTGTGAACTTCATCGCATCATGAAAATACTTATTCATCTTCTCCGATGTGTCATATTTCGCCTTTTTCCTGCAATAATGGTTGTGTTTTCTCATCCTTCCTGACCCTATTCTTTTTTTCCAAATTACTATAATGAGCAGTATAGTTTTTGCTGAATGGAATAACACTGCAAAATAACACTGCAAAGTATTGTTGACACAAAAGGGTCAATGCATCATGTTATTTCATGATGTTAAAGTCATTCTTTCTAAGCAGCACATTTTGTGTCACATAGCGTACCGTATCTGGCAAAATGGGTCACAGTGACCCAAAATTAAACAGAGTGATTTTGAATCCAGCAGTGAACAGACTGTAAAACAAATTTCACATTTTGTGTTCATTACATCTTATATGGCAAAAAATCCTGTTCTGTCCTGTCCTCATTCTCTCTAGCCTGTTCTAGCCTACATTATGTGTCTTCCCCAGACTTTCTCATCATCCCCTAAGTGGAGCAAGACAGCTAAAACACGTCAGAGAATAGTGCGCACATCACATCCCCATCAAAAGGCCTCCCCATCTTCTTCTTCCTGTCATATTTCTGTTCTCTCTTCCTGCTCTTCCTGCACTAATGGCTGCGTTTCCACATCCTCTCCTCCATAGTTCATAATGATGAGCTGCCTAAGGGTTAGGACTGGTTATTTTTTACTGCATTTGCAGTGCTGAGTCTGACATGGCAAAAAATCTTTACTGTGTTAGATGATGTATTGAATATCAAACCTGTATGATGACTGCATGGTCTATTGTGATTTAAAAGCCTTTTAATGGTGCACTGTGTTATATTTTAGCAATTTATTTTGCAGATTTAACGCTGTCCAGTCAAAAATGTTGCCTTTTTCACAAATACTTAATTCCATCATCAAATTGTAAGTATTTGTTATGACTGGGGAAATTTCACTTTTGTCAAGTTTATTGTTTTATTTGATTCTGTGTGGCTTACATGTGCCCCACCCCCCCCAATCAAATTTGGAGCCCTAGCGCTGGCCCTGCATGTGTCATGTTTCAAAGTGTTCAGAGCATCTTGGCACAAATCCTGTCCTGTATTCTCCCTGACCTACAGTGAGTGTCTTTCTTTCCCTCATCATCACATGACACAGCTAAAATATGTCAGGCAATGGTGCACACTTCACATCATCATCAAAGGGCTTTCCTGTCTTCATATTTTTCTCTCTTCTTTTCCTGCACTAATGGCTGTTCTTCACCACGATCCCTAATGAAGATCAGCCTAAGGGCGAGAACTGGATTTTTTTTTTCCACAGTCATAGTGCTGAGTTCGGCATAGCAAAAATTCTTGTATGGTTGCTATACGCGTGTGCAGGCCTGTTTCGGGCACGAATGCGTTCCCGTGTATATTTCATGTCAATTTTTCAACATTATTACACTGAATGTGAGTATGAAAATAGAAATGTACCAGAGTTGCCTGGAGGGTACTGTGGGTTGTTTGACGGCCA
>NC_085857.1:2410626-2423126 GCF_034702125.1 Engraulis encrasicolus | reverse complement strand
ATTAAATTAGGCTATATTGACTGACCCAAACGATGTGTGAAGTGAAGAGTTGATGATAAATATACCCGACTTCGATATGAAGTCCGATATCAACTTCCTTAATTGACAGCCGACCGTGGGTCAAGCCAAGTCGGCTAGGCTAATTGTCATTTATTTATATACATGCGCTGGTCATACAAAGACATTTCATGAAATTACGTCTGAACTGTTTTGCGTGCATTCGCTTGGAAAAACAAAGCATTGGGATGAAAATGTGGAAAATGGGAAGCACTTTATTGGGACTGAAACCACAATGCATTTGGTCAACTTGAGGTTACAGGCAGCGAGAGTGACCTAATTTCGTCCTCACAGATGTTGCTGTATTATAAATCCGTTCGGTGGAACGTCACTAATAAGTGCGTTATTTAAAAGTAATGAGCTTAAAAAGTTTAGCGAAATATTTACGTCCTCTTCCTCTCTGGTTTAGTATCACGCAGACCGCGAGATGCAGCAGCAGTCAAATCTGTGTATTCTAGCTTGCGTCGCACTACTGTTGCTAGGTAGCGGTGCATTAGTTGTCAGGTAACAGACATAAAAAGTCGATCGTAGATGTTTAGATCGCTACTTTAGGATTCCTAACTCAAGATAAGATAGGATTTCCAAAGATAAGATAAGAATCCTAAATGAAGTTAGGATTTGTTTCTGTAATACCAAACTGGAAAAAATCTTATCTCAAGTCAAAAGTTAAGATAGGACGACTGAAGATAGGACGTTTTCTGTAATACGCCCCCTGCTCTTTAATTGTTCTTGTTATGTATTCTATTTATTGTTGTAGGCCTACTCATTATATTTATTACTCAGCTCAGCTATTTTATTCTTTTAAACACTCTACTGAGTGCTAATGTACATTTTTATATTCACTTAATATTTAAAATGTACTTTTATAATAACCTGTCCTCCTCTTCTGCTTTGTACAGTATTGTATTGTATTGTATTGTATGGTTGACAATAAACAGCATATTGGTTGGCAAAAAACGTCTGCTAAATGCCGAAGTCCTTTTTTGGAAAGGGTTGCCTTCAGCCTATAAAGCTCAAATATATCTGCCTCCGAAGAACATAAAAACAGGAAATGAGTTCCATTTAAACTTTAAGACCCTCTTGTATGAGAATGTGTTCATTCAGTTCTAACATACTCACATTTAAAAAATAAAAAAAACCTCAAATCTCATGAGCCTGAATGTTTTGTCCATGTCGATCCAGGCCCCTCTATCTATGGAGCGTATATGCAACATGCAGCACCAATGGGTTACATGAAAGGTACAGCAGTGTAGGTTCTGGTGGTGTATGGCACACAGAACATCCAATCATTTCTACCTTTCCTATGCTTCCCTACAATGGATAAATATATATTTTGACAAACTGACTTTGCCATTGACACGTTTGACTAAGCAATGTGATGAATTAAAACATAACGTCCTGGAATTTGTATTTTCACAAAGTTATAGCACTTTACGCATCTCTTTGCAACTACTGCAGATATCTCTTCTCATAGCTCTAACGATTTCCAGTCATGTGCTGCAAAGTGCTCCATTACCTGATTTTCACAGGACTTGATTACTTAATTACTTCATTATTGATTGTTTATAATAGGCTGCACAACATGTCTTTAATCTTCAATTGGTAAGAAGTACACATTGAAAGTGTC
This sequence comes from Engraulis encrasicolus, assembly GCF_034702125.1. NCBI lineage: Eukaryota > Metazoa > Chordata > Actinopteri > Clupeiformes > Engraulidae > Engraulis > Engraulis encrasicolus. The sequence goes on along the minus strand of NC_085857.1, from coordinate 2,421,442 downwards.
ATTAACCTATTCCAGATGATTCCAACTCCACTTAACTCCTGCTCTATGCTCTGCTGCCTTGCTCTTCAAGTTTATTCCGTGGCCTTGAAGTGGCATTTGAAGTATTAAGTGTAAGCACTTTCTCTTCACATCAAGAGCATTTTATGCACTTCAATCTCTTTCCCTGCACTTCATCCGTTTTTTTCTGGATACTTCAACCACTGATTGAACCCTTCAACCATTGCTTCAACAGCCTAGTCACTTTCCCAACACCCCAGGTCTCCGTCTGAGATGAAAAGGATGCAGCAGTGCAGTATTAGCCTGGTCCTGACCATCCCATAATAATTTCGTATTCATGGTTATTTGATCTGACGCGATTGCAGGAAGCGGGAAGTTTGCACTCAGTTCTGGTTTGAAATGATTAGACAGCTCTCAGCCTATCGTCGACAGTTACTCAACAACCGGCGTTTATGTCATCGTCACAAACGCCCTCCCCCTTTCGCCCCCACCAACTTGTCTCTTCACTTATTGGCTTATCTGGTTGGCCGGCCAGATCCTGGCGGCCAACATCGCTCCCCAGAAAACAGTACCCAGACTAAGTACGGAGCCAATCTTTTGGCAGAAGTATATAAAAATATATTCCTGTCACTAAAAAAGAGGTTCAAAAAGGAGATAGATGGAGAGAGATAATGGGAACAGGGGGTAACAATAGAGTTGGATGGAGCATATGTGGATGGACAGACTAGGACATGGCACGAGTGGGTGAGGGAGAGAGGAGAAGAGTGGAGCGGAGGAGAAGATAAAGACAGGTCAATGTAGATAGAGTTGAATGGAGCATAGATAGGTGGATGGACAGGCTAGGACAGGGCGAGAGTGGGTGAGGGAGAGGAGAAGAGTGGAGGAGAAGAGTGGATGAGGGAGAGAGGAGCGGAGCGGAGGAGACAAAGATAGAGGAGGAGGAGGAGAACACATGATGGAAGAGACAGACCAATGGAGACAGGATGAATGGAGAGAGGGAATGTATGTAATGAGGAAGAAGAGAGAGATAGCTCGAAAATAAATCTTAAGACAGAGCATGGGCAAAAGAGACCTGCATGGGTACACAGACGACATGTGCTGGAAAAATGAGAGAAACAGAAAAATATATACCTGAGAGGCAGAAGGTGCCGCAGAGGAAGATACATGTATGTGGTGAGGATGAAGATATATGGGACTGCGGGTGGAGTGTCGTTGAGCCAGCTTGGCTGCTGGAGTCACCAGCCACCACACCTCCTCTCAGTCTCGGCGTCTCTGCGGACCCGGCTATGGCGTTTTGCAACACTGCCAGCGTGATCGCCTATCTCTCTCACCCATGGCGTCTCCGCGTCCCCGTCCGTGGCGTTTCATCGCCCTTCTGTGAAACTTCACCTGCTTGTTCCGGCTGTCTCCCTCAACCGAACTTGCCACCACCATGGGAGGCTTTGGGTTTTCGGAATCCCCAGGCAATTTCACCGCCGCCCCCATCATGGATTTGCCAACTTCACCACACCGTACAGCTCCCACTTCCATGGACATAGCCTTCCACTACCGTCTGTTTTGTTCTGTTGAGTCTCAGTATGTCTTTGTAATGTTGTTTTTTGTTTTATGTTATATGTAAAGCGTCTTTGAGTGCCATGAAAAGCGCTATATAAAACTCATGTATTATTATTACATACAGGCTGAACATACAGGCTGAAAGGGGAAAGGCGGGGGGATGATGGAAAAGCAAAAGAAAGGGAGCGAAATGTAGAGAAAGAGTGAAATGTAGAGAAACAGAGGGAGAGCTGTGGAGTGTGTGTGATGAAACGACAGACCAATGTAAAGAGTTGAAGCGGGTCTATGTGACAGACGTGACAGAAGAAGCAAGATATAGATGTGGTGCTCAAGAAGAAGCCAGATATAGATGTGCTGCTCAAGAGAGTTGTGTGAAATAATTAATGACCTCTGTGGATGACCTTGCTGGTCAGTCGAGGAACTTTTTTTCTCATTAGCTGTGTCCATCCCATCCTGGTCTTCCCTTCCCTCACACCACCTCTACAGCACCACTCCACTCCACACATCACGACTGCACCCCTTACCCTATGCATACCTCCACACCACACCACACCACCACTACACAACCACTCCACACATCATGACTGGACCTCCACACCACCCCACTGCAACACCACCACTACACAACCACTCCACACATCACGGCTGGACCTCCACACCACCCCACCACCTGTACAGCACCACTCCACTCCACACATCACGACTGCACCCCTTACCCTATGCATACCTCCACACCACACCACACCACCACTACACAACCACTCCACACATCATGACTGGACCTCCACACCAGACCACACCACCACTACACAACCACTCCACACATCATGACTGGACCTCCACACCACCCCACTGCTACACCACCACTACACAACCACTCCACACATCATGACTGGACCTCCACAACACTCCACCACCTGTACAGCACCACTCCACTCCACACATCATGACTGGACCTCCACAACACTCCACCACCTGTACAGCACCACTCCACTCCACACATCACGGCTGGACCTCCACACCACCCCACTTCTACACCACCACACCACTCCACACATCATGACTGGACCTCCACACCACCCCACCTCTACACCACCCCTCCACTCCACTCATCACAGCTGCACCTAGGTCTGGACTGGTGGAGGAAAAGGGCCCGGGCACTTTTGCCCCCCCCCTCATAATTACTGACATAATAACTGACTGTAACAGGTGGGCCCCTATTTTCAGAAGTGTAAATAAAACAATGAAAATAGGGGCCCACGAGGGTGCGTGGCCCACCGGGAAATGCCCGCTATGCCAGATGGGCAGTTCAGCCCTGCCTGCACCCCTCCACACCACACCACTTTACTTTACGGATCGCTAATAAGGTGGTAATTTCATGTTAATTTCATAGTTATTTCATAGTTATTTCAGGGTAATAACTGTTTGTTTTTAGTAACAACAGCAAAATAACCATACAGTTTCCAGTGCATTGTGGTGACACCCTGATGAATCACAGCACGGTGACACTTTGTTGACACACACACACACACACACACACACACACACACACACACACACACACACACACACACACACACACACACACACACACACACACACACACACACACACACACACACACACACACACACACACACACACACACACACACACACACACACACACACACAATGCACTGGAAACTGTATGGTTATTTTGCTGTTGTTACAAAAAACAAACAGTTATTATCCTTAAATAACTATGAAATAACTATGAAATTAACACGAAATTACCACCTTATTAGCGATCCGTAAAGTAAAGTGTTACCGCTACACCCCTGTCAGCCAGTCTACCTATTAGTGCCAGTTATTCCACAGCTCTCTCGGCACTCATGTCTAACCTACTCTCTCTCTCACACTCTCTCACACTCTCTCACACTCTCTCTCTCTCAAACTCTCTCTCTCTCTCTCTCTCTCTCCCACTCTCTCTCTCTCTCTCTCTCTCTCTCTCTCTCTCTCTCTCAAAACTTCTTCCTCCAATAATTTCCACTCTATCTACACATATACACACATGTAGGCACACACATGTGTACGCAAGCGCACACACATACACTCACGCACGCACACACACACACACACACACACACACACACACACACACACACACACACACACACACACACACACACACACACACACACACACACACACACACACACACACACACACACACACACACACACATAGACACGCACAGACACGCACACGCACATGCACATGCACGCTGCCCATGTCATTTTCACCATTCCGTCCATCTTTCCTCCCCTGTATGAAAGCAGAAATATTCTTCCTATTTCTTTCAGCTAATTTGGCATGCAGTATCTTAGCTGCCCAGAGCAAGGTGTGAACACATTTTCCCAGCACTGCTGGATGGCTGGGAAAGTGAAATTGTTTTAGTGGATTCGGGGTTGCACCGGTGGATTTTGATGAGGATATTTTTAAGTTCTGAGTAAAATGTTTGAGGGTGTTCTCAGTAATGGGCTTGGCATTCTCTGTACTTCACACCGTTGCACGTACGCACACACACATTCACACATAAGTATTCCAAACCCCACCACCATCATCAGTCGTCCAATCGTTATTTCACTACAGGGCAGCATAAGCAGCTTATGCAGACAGTTTACTGCAGAACAAGACTAGCTCAACACCTGACCAGTCCCATAGCTACGCACGCACATATGCACACACGCAGGGACGTACACACGCACCCATCACAGGTATTCCAAAAAGCACCATCATCAATCATCCAATCGTTATTTCACTACAGGGCAGCATAAGCAGAGTTTAATCACCGCCTACCGTAGGCCCTAAACCACTGCAGAATAAGATACACACAAGCACACACTCACGCATACACACACACACCCACCATAGGTATTGCAAAGACCACCACCATCAGTCGTCCAATTGTTATTTCACTACAGGGCATAAGCTCATGCAGACAGTTTAATCACCGCCTACTAGTACGGCAGAACAAGACTGACTCAAAGCCTATATTTAATGCCAAGCACCTTCATCTCTCTCTCTCTCTCTCTCTATCTCTCTCTCTCTCTCTCTCTCTCTCTCTCTCTCTGATGTATGTGTGCTCGTGTGTGGCATTCTTTCTTTCCCCTTTTCTCTGTCCTGAAAATGTGAATATCAGAGCTACTTCTTAGAGTCTCTCAGAGGACAGACAAAATTAAGTTGCTGCAGTGATGAACTATCTGAGAGCATCCCAGGTGAATGATACTCTCATCCAATCAGAGAGCATCCCAGGTGAATGCATAGTCTCATCCAACCCCCCTGCTGTTATTCCTTCAAACGTGACACCTTCAAAAATATCTCATAAAGGACACTATGTCAGCATATGTGCTTTGCCCGTTTTTAACCCCTTAAGACGCGGCTTTATACATTTGTTGTTACCAGTATGGTAATGACCAATTCGTGGTGCATTAATAAAGGGCCTGTGTTGTGTCATAGTATTGTAGTGCTTTGGTAGTTACATTTCAATGACTATTACAGCATGCCACAGAAGGTACGGCGCGCATTAAGGGGCTACACCATAAAAGTTTGGACCTTTTTAAAGCCACACTAGGTTTTGGCTGTCTGACAAGGCATGCTATCAGGAAACACAATTTAAATGGGTCATCAACAGTAACGGCTCTTCCTATATTGCCCATTACCTCGTACAGGTCGATCAAGCTGTTTCCCCCGAGGCCTCGGCTGGCACGGACGTTCTCCAGGGCCAGGGTGAAGTGGATGCCTTGGGGGTCGGAGATGTAGATGTTGTAGGTGTCATTCTGGTTCCACTCCTGCACAGCGGCAAACACCTGGCCCTCATCTGTACTGATGATGTGCATGTCCTGAAAGAGAGAAAAAGAGTGGGAGAGATGACAAAATGAATTTGTAGATGGAGTTTCCCATACGTTGTAAGCAGAAAGCAGTGAGAGAGTAGATTACCTTATAATATTACCTTACATAAACCATGAGATGTCGGTTCACTGGGTTTGACCCAGAGCACATGGAACATATGGTCGGTATGTACTGTGTGCATGGCTTGACTTGTCTGCATGGCCTTAACTACCATTGAGGACACAGAGGACATGTCCTCTGTATTTCTTTTCAGTAATGTAAAATGTATCTATGATGAAAATCGATATACTGTATGATGAACCATGATAAATTCAGTCTGTATACGCTACCTCCATTTATCCTCAAGGCAGTGATTATTGAAATCAAACTTAAAAGTTTCACTGAAGTGTTTGAAGCATTCTAAATATACAGTATGCAGTTAAGCATGCAATATTTGACCCCGGTATTTGAAAGTGCCTGGTTACGGCTCTGCTTGTCTGAACAGCACCACTTGCAACAGGACTGACCTACGACCCACAGCACCAACCATCGGCTGAAGTTTGCAGACGATACATGGTGGGCCTCATTACTAAGGGCAAAGAGACTCAAGACAGACATGGCTGGTGTGAGGGGGGAAAGGTGTTACAGATTCTAAGGGCCCAAGCACTGACAGCACTGACAGGGGGCCCACGTTTTGAATCATTCATGGGGCCCAGAAGAGTGGAAAGCCTGAACGAGTCTTCAGTAAAATGCATCATACAGTGATGCAGATTAACCCATTTTGTCCTAAGCCTTTTTTGGGAAAAGGTTCCCTCTCACTATTAAAACCCACATCTTTAATAAAACAGCTCAAATCTCAAGAACTTGAATGCAGCGTATATGTTGCTCCAGGACACAATGGGTTAAGTGTTTGTTCTAAGTGCTATTGGCCATGCACTGTGGTCTTTAGAGTGCCAGGAACCCTACACGTCTTTCACCACAGCAATGAAAGACAAGAAGACTGTCTGAACTTTTCAATCTGAAATATTACTCTGACCTGACTTAGATGAAGAACAGCAAAATGAGTCTCTCCCACACTCAGTAAAAATGTTCGTGCTCAGATCCTTGTTCTAATCAAGTGTTTGTATTGAAGTGGCAAAATATTTTTTCAATGAAGGAGTAAAAATCACAACCTAACCCCAAGAAATAACGCTATTTGTTAACGCTAATGGTAAAACATGTGAAACCTGTTAACATTATACCCTATTAATAACATGGTAATAACAGGGTAATAACACATTAATAACAGCTTTTTTTTCTTTGCAACATCCCTGCAGCCTCATACGATGGTCCCCAAGCAATGTTGATGTGGCAAATGACACAATGTGTGACGTAATGTGACTGTGACTTACCTTAGGCAGGGAGTATTTAGGCAGTTTTATCCTGGCGAAGGGCTCTCTCTTGTAAGAGACGTAATACCACGCTCGCCCTGCAGAGGTGACCTACAGCAAGGAGGGAGTATAAATGGGGACAACTGAGATAATGTCATCTGTGTTTACTCAAGAAAATGGATGATGTAAGACCCAGACCACTCTAAGTGGGAATTTATGGTGGTTTCAGTTCAAGGTGAAAACTAGTGATGTTAATTACATAAAAAATGAATGGTGACGTGTCAGAAAGAGCCTTTTCCCCCTTTTTCTTCCTCACAAGGTATTCCTCCTCCACACACCCACCTCTCCCCTAACCAACATTTATCATGTTACAGTACCGGAACATCCTGCTTGTGGGTGACTGCTTTTCTGATTCATGTGGCCTTTCCAGAACCTTTTTTTTAGGGTGGAGACAGAGGGGAAGAGAGAGAGAGAGAGAGAGAGAGAGAGAGAGAGAGAGAGAGAGAGAGAGAGAAGAGAGAGAGAGAAGAGAGAGAGAGAAAAGAGAGAGAAAAGAGAGATAGAGAGAACACTCCTTTCTTTCCTCTCTCACATTTTGGTCGATGCCTCTAGAAGGGCTTCAATTTGAACAGCAGTTGAACAGCAGCGAATCGATACCCTCATTATTCTCTGTCGAATGGAAATCTTTGTCTCTCGACCAATACAATCTCTCATTGCTCAACGGCCAGATTAAAGATGGCAGACTCGAATAGTAATGTGTCAACATTCACTTACTTATATATAGTACATGACGTGGCACACATTCAAAATGTTTGAGATAGTGACCGTGTCTAGTGTGAATCCTTCAAAGGGTGTCAGCCTTCATAATCACGCCCAGGGATTGGATACTCTTTGGTGAACTCTGCGGAGTATCCAATCACTGGCCGTGATTATGGATGTGAGTACGGGTAATAAGTCTGACACACTACCAAGGCTCATACACTTGGCATTGGGAAATAGTGATAGTTTGGGGGTAGATTAGGGCAGGTTTAGGTAAGGTACGCTAAATAGGATAGAGTAGGGCAGGTTTAGGTAAAGTATGCTAAATAGGGTAGAGTAGGGCATGTTTAGGTAAGGTACGCTACAATTGTTAGGGGTCAGATGAACTGAAGCAAGTTGGGCTGAACTAGTGTCATCCTCTGTCCTCTCATTATGGTCATTTCACCAGATAGTTTTGGCTGTGATGGTCATTCATTACCCTTCATTCATTCAATTAAAAAAAAAAACCCATCCAACCGCAATGTGCATAAGAGGAAAGACAGAAAAGCGGCAACATTTTTTGGACTTTTTTTGCGCTAAGGGAGGGCAGGAGAGGACACATGCAGGAGTTAAATGATGGACAGAGTAGAGAGACACTTGATGATTTCTTTGGCCCCTCAGAATTCTTAATGTGATGGCCGCCCACTCATTTGCAGACTGTCCAAGTAAATAATGTTTCCGGTTTATAAAACATTTAAAACCCCACCCTTTAACGAAATTACATTGCATTGGTATTCAGATTGGTATTCAGGGACATTTTTCAATATTTTCCTCGCCACCCTTCCTCACAGATACAAATGGTGATGAATGGGACACGGTGGGCAGTCATTTGATTTTTATTCAAAGCGACTGTGGCAAACGCTAGAGACAAATTGTTAAGAAATTCTCTGCATTTGTATTATTCTCTGCATATGTATTATTGAAAATATAAAATGTGATAAAAATGTAACCCGTAGTTAGGACTTTTGCTTTTTGTGTTTCTAGTTAAACCCTGTTTGGTTAAACCATGTGTGAACTCTTTCCATGTGTGAGTTTCCATGTGTTGTCACTTGCTGTGAGTTCTGATATCTGTGTTGTCACTTGCTGTGATTGATGTGACATCTGTGTTGTCACAGACAAGTTACCACCTGGCTTGTATGTTTATTCTTCGTTAGCTGAACTATTTCCTTGTTTGGTTAAACTAACAATTCCGTTAGTGATTACTTGTTAGTGAACAATAAAGGCATGGCCACCACTGTTAGCGGACCGGGGCTTGTCTCAGTTCTGTAACATCTCTGTGATGAGCAAGACCCCCACTCTGCTGCAGATTTTAAATGCTATCTCTGTCTCCTGTGTGGGTTTTCTTTCAGGTCAATTTGATAAGGTGATACAGTGAATTTATTCACAGAAATAGTCCCTCGAATAAATCCCAAACACAAGCCTTCGAGACCATCAGCCCAAAATAGTTTGAACAGCACAAAAAACCTGAGTATTTTACAAGTCAAATCCCTCATGTTGAGACGGAACTATCACATTTAACTTTTTTCTGCATTTAGATTGATATATTGCCCCCATACCGTGCTCTTTTGCTCTCTAGATAGTACACTGATATGTATTTGGAAATCAATGCCAATTACACCAACAGCATTCCCTCACAAACTGCGAAGCTAGTAACCACCCACCAACCTAACTTACCCGATGTTGCATTTAGTGGTAATTGTTTTATTGATTCGAGGGGAGGAATAAACAACAAATGCTTGAATGTGCTGCTTAGCGAAGTGCAACCAATTGGCCCCTAATGACTATGAATAGGCAATAGCAGAGGCACTCTCACTCCAGGATGTAAACTATCGCAATATCAGACTCCCTCTCCGTCAAGGATGTAAAACTACTTTGAGCAAACAGGAAAAAGGCCATGAAAAAGCCCTTGTGCTGATGGCCTCTTCTGATGGCGGTGGTAATAAACCGAGATTATTTTCGAATGGGAAAATGATTGCAATTACACAGAAGACTGCCCTCGGCGGGCCGCGTCGTAAGCAGACACATATGCAGCCACAATGTTGGACCATCAGTAAAATATAGCATCCAAAACAATCGTTTTCATTAATCCATTAGTCCATTTGATTAGGAGATGAGTGGTTATGTTTCTGAAATTGGATTGAAAAGAAACAACAAAAGTTGTTTGCAAAAAGCATGTTTTTAGAAAGCAGGCCCCAAGGGCAATACACTTACACGGCAATGAATGCAGTTTAATTTGCCATTTTGTGTTTGTCCTGAGACATATGGGAATTGCAAACAAGTGCATGCGAAAAGAATATGTCCATGCAGATCAGGGTCAATGAGGTAAATTCAAATGCACATGCAGGCAACTAATTCTCAAGCAGAAAGAAAAAAAACATACACGCAGATTTTTCAGGTGGAAAAGTCTCTCTATATTACTCTCTCTCTCTCTCTCTTTGTGCTTGTGTGTGTGTTTGCATCCGCGCGCACAAATATGCACAAATGCACAGAAAACCACACATAGCGTTTACCTGGATTACCAAGTAGTCATCCTGAACCACCAGTGAGTCTCTCTCGATGTAGCCAGAGAACGGATAGTGGCGATTGGCCTCTGAGCAGCTCTGGGCCCTACAGGTCACATACTGCACACCTGCAGAGATAAAGCATCACCATTAACCCAATAAGACACAGCGTTGTGAATTTGCTGTTACCAGAATGGCAATGGCCAAGTTGTAGTGCATTAAAGGCCCTGTGTTGTGTCAGAGTATAGTAGTACTACGGTAGTTACCTTTCAATGACTATTACAGCGTGCCACTGGAGGTACGGCGTGCATTAAGGGCCTACATTAAGTCAAATTTCACTTTACAGACACTTAACCTAGTCCACAGAAACTCCCTTTCGTTTGTATCAGTCTCATCCTGCTTCCTCATCATCTCTCGCCTCATCAGTTCCACTTCTCTCTTATACAGTATTTCTTTCTTCGCTCCTGTAATATCGTACGGTGGTTGGAGATTTGCAGGAAGCTGTCATGGCGAAGTGTGACAAATCGCCCAGCTTGCAGGCTCTGCAAAAACCTGAATCAATCACAATGAGGGGCTGCACAAACTATGCAAATTAGCTGCACATGTTTTTTTTTTTCAATTTCAGTGGGTGTTAGACTCCATTTCCTTCCTGTGTGAGTGTGTGTGCTGGTGTGTGTGTGTGTGTGTGTGTGTGTGTATGTGTGTGTGTGTGTGTGTGTGTGTG